>NW_017802625.1:736848-770329 GCF_001625305.1 Branchiostoma belcheri | reverse complement strand
ATAATTATAAAATTTTCTCATTAATTATGCAAATTAAGTCATTATTAACATAATCAATATCTTCCTGTGTTTCTCTTGTTGTCAATTACCAATGTCACAAGCTTCAATTGTCCTATCGTGGAATGCAGATGATTTATAGAATTTCCCCATAAATTATGCAAATTACATCCATATTTGCATAATTCTCACGTAATTATATCAAGCATTACGTAAGCTACCTACATACCAAAAATCACGACCATCCGTCAACTGGTTCTTGAGTTATCCCCTTTTGAATATTTTCAAGAATATATCCCTGCAGTTCCAGAGCAAGCCGCTAGGGGGCCTAAACTCGCGTCACTTCTTCCCCAGCACAAGAGCTACCTACCATCCAAATTTCATCACCATAGCATGTCTAGATCATGAGATATCAAAACCGGAAGTTCAGCTGCAGTACCATAACAAGCCGCTAGGGGTCCAAAATCTAATCATTTTGAGGTCTCATCAAGACCTACCCACCTACCAAGTATCAAGACAATCCATCAAGGCCTTCTCAAGTTATAGTGTTTACAGACAGACACACACACACACACACACATACACGAACGCCCCTGAAAACATAACCTTCTTGGCGAAGGTAACAACTAGTGATTTTTGTAAAATTTAGAACTTTTTGTAGAACATAATTGGTAGATTGGAAGGAAGATTGGTACTTGTATTTGAATTGAATTAGCGAATGGAATTAAAGGCATCCAATGCAACTTCAGGACGGCAAAACAGCAAAAAAAATTCTGGATGAGGAAATTTTGACATATACCTCCATTTCTTAAGCGTTTGAAATAGCCCCAAAACAAGCTTCGTGAGGCATCTCTTTATTTTTTGGTACCACTTATGAATAGCTAGAACCAGCCTACCATACAAAACAAGTGACCATTTTCTGCTGCCAGCAGCATCTCATTTTTGCCTCACAGATGCTGACATCTAGAATGACAAGACAATTGAATTGTATCCAAGTAGTAAGCTTTGGGTCTTGGTTGGCTTCCAAATCCAAAATTACTGTAATTTTGTATTGTGGAGAAGACTGGAACTTGTTGCCATCAAGCACAGTTGAGGCAAGCTTTAAGCAACTCCTGCAATTAAATGTGTAAAGATTGAGTGTAACAAGTCGTTCGGTGTGATACAGCTAGCTGCCGCCGCGCCGCGTGCCTGCAAAGCTGGTGTGTTACGCCGAATGGCGGTTATACCAGCTATACTGACACAAATACAGATACTGAAGATTCCGTCTGCTCAACTTGTGTTGTCTATCCACAGCATGGAGAGCAGTAACGTGGAGGTTCTCCACCACACCAAGCCAGACAAGTACCAGCTGCACCTGCACGAAAGCTGCGTCTTGTCACTCAAGTTCGCATACTGCGGTAAGACCCCTTCTACCCTCTCCTACCCCTGTCCGCATGCCAACATGTCTGCAAGCCAAGCACTGCAGGAAAGAACTAGCTGTGTAGCGATGAGAGGACAGATTACAATCAGATACATAATCATCTGTTCCGAGCACTTGTCCTACAACAGCGTGTTTTATGGATGATGCCAAAGTCCTGTGTCTAGGTACCTGGTATTCATTAAAGAGCAGCAGATTTATTGAGTAATTGCCTAAAAGTTCAGAAAGATCACCTGTCAGCAGGCTTAGTGCTGATTATGCCTGCATTACTTTGTCTCCGTGTTCGCATTTGCATTGCCCGGGACATTAGTTCGCAGCAGCATTAAAATTTATTACCCCTGGCCATTGCCTGATCATGTAGCTATAAAGGATAATGAGGTCCCCAGACAGTTGCCCCCATGCACTATTCATGACACTTAATTTGGATGTGTGTTCATCTCTACAGGCAAATGGTTTGTTAGTACTGGGAAGGACAACCTGCTGAATGCCTGGAGGACTCCTTATGGCGCCAGTATATTCCAGGTGAGCCCCGGCACGCAATAGAGGGTGCAGTTTTGCCGCCTTTCCACGCAGTGCTTTTCCGTCACTCCGGGGGGGATACAACCGAAGCATGCATATCGCATGAAAGAAGTAGTTTTGCTGCCAATTGTTGGGGGGGACGGAATGGATAATTCAATATTTATGGATGACGTTAATGTTGCCTTTTATGCCCATCTGTCGTATTTTACGAGCCCCGAGACATTCTGTCAGATTGATTACAGAGCACAAACAATAACCCGGGAATCTGGGAGGTAGCGCCGTGCTTTAACAGGACTTTGGTAATTTTGAGATGTGGGTGGGCGGGTCCAGACAGGGTATTAAGGTGTCAGCACTTACAGCCTGGTCAATACTAGTCTATAGTATTAAGTATCAAGGGTTGGGGTTTCAACATGCACTACTGTGGTGTAGATCATCAAAAGGCAGCTGGAGAAGCCCCCATTGGAATTCTGGCACGAAGAACTGGTAATTGTGGTGTAATTGGCTGGAGGGGTGCGCGTCCCGACGCTGCCAAAACAGCCAACCACCAGAGTCGTGCAGGCAGGGATGTACAATGTACCTGTCACCTGTGGGAATCAGGCACGATGGTGGTATTAGCATGTAGTCATGGTAACAAATCTCCCCAAATGCTGGATGCATGCATTGTCGTGCCATCCCATTGATGTTGACCCCGGGGAGACTGATTCTTACCGCAGCAAGCCCCAGAGACCGGCTTGTCTACATGCGCCAGAAGCCCACTGATTGGATCGTCTGCCTGGGGACCATCCCCAACGGTGGCTCATGATCTCGTACCATCAAAAATAATTGGATTCTGTCAGTCAGTGTGAGACGAGGTCGCTAAAACTCAGCGCCTGTTTTACGCTGGGGACAACAAATACGGTTCTCAAAATGAGTTTGCATTGACAAGCCAGTCATCAAGATTTGGTCCTCGTGACAGTGGGGTCGCCGCCGTGTTATCTGTCTCCTAATGTCTGTCCTGTTGTCTGACGTGTTGTTTGTTCTTGTCCTTTTCTCCCCCCAGTCCAAAGAATCATCCTCGGTCCTGTGCTGCGACATATCGGCGGATGACAAGTACATCGTGACGGGTTCAGGCGACAGGAAAGCTACGCTTTACGAAGTCATCTACTGAGGGGAGGGGCCCCCGCCGTGATACAACAGAACGTTAGTGACACGCGGAGGTTCAGGCAGGGTGTGTGGTCTGAACGTGAGATCCTCCTTCTCATCCAAGTCTTACTACTTCCTTTCCCTTCTCTTTGTTATCTGTTCTCTAACTGTAGTCCAGAGAATGGGCTTGCATTCTGAGCTTCGACCTGTCCAAAGACGACAAGTTCATTGTCACAGGGTCGGGCGACACGAAGGCCACAGTTTACGAGATCATTTATTGACTCCGCCTCCTCAGCTTTTCTATCACACCTCAGCCACACCCTCACCCTGACTCCTCCTGTTCGATCTCACATGGACACAAACCCAAACCGTCGAATTTTACCTGGCTAACAACGGACCAACGCGGAGCTGTCCAGGCAACCGTATAGATCAGCACACATCATAGGAAAACAGCACAGCGCATCAGGAAGACTATTCGTTATCTCGTAACTAGCAAAATTCTGGATAAACTATGTGCATCTGTGTGAAGTCTGCAGAAGGACTGTTAAATTCCATCGCTGGCGTCAGTCTTATCTTTAAGTCAAACAGTTAAAGGAAATTTGAGGTGAAAAGAAATAAAATTTATTCTCATTTGTGTTAAAGAAAGGATAAAATCCTTGGTGTTTTAGAAGGGGTACTGGAAGCTAAGTTAAGGTTCTGACCAGTAGGCTCTAAGCTCAGTTGTGAAGTAGGTTGCAGACTGTTGACACTGTTGTGAGTAAAGCAGTACTTTTTTTCACATGGGATTTTGGACATTTCATGTAGTCAGACAGACGTAATGTAATCTTGGTTTTACTCAGGGAGGTGGGGTGCAGTGTAGTTTTTTGTTGTTGTTATTTTGTTTCCACCGTTGTTTTACCTCAGATTGGACAGTGATGGTTGAGTGTATTTCTGGCTGATCTAACAACGTAGATAAATGTGTGACTTTGCAATGGAAAAAAAAACTTGTTTGCAGCTTGCATTAATGCCTGTACAGTGCATGTGGCGCTAACCCATAAAGAATACAAAGTGTACTATATTCAAATAAATGGATGAAAGTTATAACGTTATTGCTGTTATATTTTAAGATGCACTTTTTGCCATGTACCAACAAAGAGAGAAAAGGAGAGACTTGTCTTATTTTGTATAACTAGTGGGGATATGGGGTGGACTTGTGATCCAAATAAAAGTTAACAAGTTGTCAACATTTACATGTGTAGCTCAGTCATGTGAGTAGTGAAGTAGGTGCCAGTAGAAACAACATGGTTAGGCAGTTGAGCATCATCGGGTAAACCAGCATGGGCAAGTGTAAATTTCTACCTGCAATGTACATAGAAGAAAGAAACTGTGTTTCCTGGCAGTTTTTGCTCGTGGCTTGGATGTGTGTAAGGTTTACCCTCAGCATATTGTGCGTGATTCTGGTTCTCCACAGCGACTTTTGTACGAGAGACTCAGAGTGGTATCTAGTTTTGTTCCCCCATAGGCCTTAAGTTCCTTTGAGAGAAAGAGAGAGAGACCTGTATGTAGAGATGTTCAAAAAAATAAATACTGTGTTAATCCTACTGTTTAGTGTTGGTTTCCTTGTTGTGTGTTGAATTTTCCCACCATTTAGGTAGTTTCACGACAATGTTTCAAGCTCAAGTTTATTTATTCATCCAGAGTATATGTCAGATCTACGGATCTGTTTTTCAGACAGCCCATGGGCACACACATTTAAAAAGAGTCCTGGAAACAAAAACAAAAGTATATACAAATACCTTTTCAAACAAATTGACCACAACATATATCCACTTATGATTCCAAGGTTGTAGGTAGAGGACCCTGCAGTTTGTAAAAGGCTTGTAAAGGGCCTAAACATATTTCACTTCTTCCTTAGCGCAATCGCAAAGTCAAATTTTCCACTTAAAGATTGTGACCGCGGTATGTCAAGAACACACAAAAAAAACTGGGAATTCTGTAATAGTGGATCCAAAGTCTAACAAAAAAGAAACCTGGGAATTCTGTAACAGTGGATCCAAAGTCTTATATGATTTCAATTAGATCTTACCACTTACCATATTTCATAACAATCCATTGATAACTACTCGAGGTCAACCATAAGCATAGTTGCAAACACTGCATTACACATAGATTTCACTGAACACAAAATGTTAGTGAAGATAAATAGAGATTCAAGTATGAACTAAAGTAAAACACTGCAGATGTCACTTCCATGCCAATGATACGAGTCATCTTTAGATTGAATTAGAAGAAAATAGAGCAAACCCGGCAGCAATGTCAATGAATCAGACAAAAAATTCATGTGTCTAAGTCTTCACCTGACTAACCGCGATTTCAAAATTAGCAAATTTAGCCAAATAGGGAAAATAATTAAGTTTGATCATCATAGAATTTATTTGCCTTCGTTGGAAGGGGAAATTAACCTTCCCATGGACCGACTTTCCTTGCCAACTTTTTCCCTTTCTTGCCAAATTCTATGATCCGTTCCCCCGTAGGAAGGCCTGGTGGAGGCTATCTGAACCCTATCTGAAAGCAAACATGGTTTGTATGATGATCAGGACTGAGAGCTAATCATGTACACCGAAGCAATAAGGAGGGGAACATTATTGCAGATAAGGAAACAAACCGAAGTTCCGATAAGCCCAGGACGGGAGAATGAGTGGATGGTATTGATTTTTTTTCCAGTCAATGAAATTTGTACTGATGAAAACGTGCTTCAGTCTTCTTTGGTCGCAGGAACAGTCACGCAAAGATAGTCACTATCATTGACCCATTAGGTATTTTAAAAAAATGTTACATTGACTGTAATGGTCTACAGAACTCATTCAAATGGCATAATGTTATATGCAATGACAAAAGTGTTGGTGTGCACATAAGGAGAATGAACATTTTTTAAAATCCTCAGGCCACACCAATTTAATTTGTTGCTTCTTGGATTTAAAAAAAAAGAACCGACTGCAAAAAAACAGGTCGAGCTATCCTTTTATCTCCCCAAATGTCATGATAGGAGCCATGAAGTCAACAAAAAGGCTGGGTTGATATTTAAACAATAAATTTTTAAACTTTAAATCAAACCACTGCATTGATAGATGGAAAAACTGTAACAACTAGGAAGAAAAGGACTTTCCTCAACTGTGGGGGGCAAAATATGAGCATTTTTTAGTTGATTCAGAACCAGAATCTTTGTTTTTTTGCAAATCGGAAAAAAATCTGAGGCAAGTCTGAGAACCAACAAATTAAATTGGTATGGCCTCTGGAAAAATCACTACATGAAATTCTCAGAAATTCTCAAATCAGCGTAAATCTAACCTTCCGAACATTTGTGTAATGATATTATTTGGTGGTAAGTAGATTGCAGGGTTTTGCCATTATATGTCGTACACTGATACTAATGAAATTAGGCAAGAACTTGCAGTTGTGACACACCACACACACACACACACGATACCGAGAGTATTATGATTTTGACCTGTCAAAAGGCTAGATTAAGATGGAAGTGAACTACGAATGATGACAGTTACCATTCCAAATATAAGGTTAGTTTGCAAGAGTATAATGTAATTTAGCGTTAGGAATTAAGAAAAAAATATGAATGTGCCTAATTGATATGGCAGGCACATCATTTTGTGCAAGGTGCTGTAAATAAGGAGATTTATAATTTCACTAAAAAATTCTTTAAACATCAAACTTTGTATGTGCTAAATTGTTAAGCAAACCTATAAAGATAGTGTTTGACCGAATGTGTAGAAATGGTGTTGACACTGAAGCATTATTGGCCAGTAGTGTTGCAGTTTTATTTGAAATTTGCAAGATGTCACCACTGCACACCTGTTAATACCATTTTCAACTTGAATCAGATTCAGTGCCTTTGTGATATTATGTCAAAATCACTTTGATTTACCTCTTGAGATTTTAAAATGAGGTGGTGGGCAAAATGCCAGTTTGGAAGAGTGCTACACACTAAAGAGTTGCACTACCTCATACCTTCGCCAAATGATGTTAAATGGTGTTGACGCCCCTTAGGCGTCGCCAAAATGTTGTTGTCTTCGGAATGAACTAAGCAGCTGGCCATGGACACTACACTAGTAATTTTAATTCTTGTTCTTTGTTGATAGAATCAAACTTAGAGTAATTCTGGTGATAATACTCAGAGGGTACAACCTACATGTAACATGTATGTCATCAGTTGGACTGATGTATTTGACGGTCTCATACATACACACATACATATAAGTAACCCCCCCCCCCACACACACACACACCACACACACATAACCTTCTTAGCGAAGGTAAAAATAACCTTTAATCCAGCAATGCACTCTGAGGGACACTAACATGATGCCAACATGAGCTGCACGTTTTGAAGACTGCAGTTCACACCTTACATGACAGATGTCGCCCATGTACGGTAGTTTCTTAATTGCATTCTAATCCTCTATCATTACCTTTGCCAAGAAGGTTATGTTTTCAGAGGCGTTCGTGTGTGTGTGTGTGGCTGTGTGCGTCTATAGACTCGATAACTTGAGAAGGCTGAAACGGATTGTCTTGATACTTGGAAGGTTGGTAGGTATTGAGGAGACCTGGAAATGATTAGATTTTGGACCCTCTAGCAGCTTGTTATGGTACTGCAGCTGAACTTCCGGTTTTGATATCTCATGATCTAGACATGCTAGGGTGACGAAATTGGGATGGTAGGTAGCTCTTGTGCCGGGGAAGAAGTGACGTGAGTTTGGGCCCCCTACCGACTTGCTCAGGAACTGCAGGGCTATCTGTTTCGAGATATTCAGAAGAGGATAACTCAAGAACTGGTTGATGGATCGTCGTGATTTTGGTATGTAGGTAGCTTACGTGATGCTTGATATAATTATGTGACAATTATGCAAATATGGATGTAATTTGCATGATTTATCGGGAAATTTATATAGGACTATTTAAGCTTCTTACATGACTCAACAAAGGGGCAAAGTCAGCGGGAGGGTTACCAGACAAAGTCACAAATGTGACCCATTGCCAGTACGTACTAAACGCTTCCAAAATACTCCTCTACCGTATATTGTAAACCTGTTAAGCGATGGCATTTAGACAATTGTGGCATTTAGATAATTTATTGGTACATGGTAACTTTGAAAATTGATTGGTATCTTTTACTCTGTTTCCATTCATATGATATTGAGATTGGCACCGAAAAATTCACAAAATTGATTTCCTTCATATATTGCAGTCGATGAGTTGATATTAAGTTTGCTGTCATGAAGAAAAGACCAGGTTCAAACTGAAGCAATCCCTCTCCTTGGTGCTGAAAGCTATCCCTACACAACGCCCCCTTCCCTGTTCGTAAGAATATTTCGCGGTTGCCGAGCATTTTCACCTCTCCTAACCTCAGAAACCGGCTCCTTTTCTCTGTAAAGGCAGTTCGTACAACTATGTAGCTTATCCGGGGGAACATAATTGCCCAAAATAGTCCCGTTCCTCCGAAAATCCTTCGTAATTTCAGTTGTTTACATGGAGAGTAAAGCGGCTTTATGGTTTCGAGTCGGTTGCCCATATTTGGTCGTAAAATGGTACGTCATCGTTATTTCTAACCAATCACCAACGAGGAATTGTATCAGCCAATCAGGCTTAATGACTCAAAAACGTTGCCGTGATGAAAACCAATCAACATCAAGGATACATAGGCTAATGACCCTCTGCGCCATGTATCAAAAGTGACTTCTAGCAGTCGGTGAAATTATTGTATGTAAAAATTACCCCCAAATACCTGCAATAATTCTATGAACTGCTAGAGGCCCTCATTGACACGTGTGATGAATAGCGTAGTCCAGTCACGTGACCTAGCGCCCGCGAAACTCGAGTAAACAAGCTGTCTCTTGATCTTTTTCGAGCAAGGCAAAGTGAATTGGCGAGGTAAGACATTTTTTCTTCGTAAAAATTTTGTACAATTCGTAAACCTACATACTTATCGAATGGATGTATTAAAATAGACATTCTTAGGAACAGTTTGATATGTCATTTGTGTATTTTGTGGAGAATTACCGCTGCCGAATTGCAAAAATGCGGACCGATGCGTGAGTGCACCCACAGCGTGGCGTGGTGTGGGAGGGGGGGCGCGCCGTCACTTGTTGGACGTTCCACTTTCAGGAGTCCGTCTTAACACGAATTTCTCTACTACAAATAGCCCTTTTAAACTGTTTTTGTATTCCTAATGTTATGTCGCGATTATTACGTGGACAAACAGGTCAGGTTTAGCGAGAAATTTGACGAGAATCGTATTGCTGAGTTCAAATGAAGAGGTACCGTTTATACATAGCCATAGGTGTGCTCGAACTCGAAGCAAACTTGGAAGTTGGATAAGGTTCTGCACAAATATATATGTTGTTTTCGAAGTGGAAATTGTACTTTCCAATTGTGTTTCGAATATTTTGTATGTGGAAACTGGAAAGACAAGAAAGGCATACTTACCATTATCTTCACTATACTTGATACCAAGCAACATGGATACATAATTTTTTCAGACTTTCAAAGCAATTTTTATTACTCCGTGAAGGAGGTCAGGACCTCCGAACGGAGTATTGTGATCGGCTGATTTTTCATGTTCGCAGTCAAAACACTGGGTTCTCTTTGTGTAATCGGCACGCAATTTTATACGCCGTCTGCGGGCATGCCCGTGTTGATGCACGAATGTGTATCTTTGCCGTTGCTGCTTTCGCGGTTAATGTAATATTGCAGACGCACCCCTACAATTACGAGGCGAATTGGAATGGTCCAGAAAAACGCGTTGTTTGGAATAGCAGTGGGGGGGTGGAACTTCATGCAGATATGGGGTGGTTTTGATAAGTGGTTCCAGATGTTTTTGCCCATGCTTAAGAGATGGCAAGTTTTTTGGAAGATGTTCGCAGCCAAAACGCATTCTTCCGTACGTCGCATTTCTGTGTAATTTCGCATGTGGTGTGGCATTATGTCTGGGATGATGCACGTCTTTTTATCTTTACCGTAGCTGTTTTGATATTGAAGTAAATGCATATTTTAGAAACATCCCTACTTTTACAATCCTGTGGAATAGGCCGTAGGTTTAGGCAGTTGTCTGGTAGCAGAGGTACTCTAAGCCAGTGTTTCCGCCAGAGGGCCGTCCACCCGTCATATGACGGCCTGGTATCGTTTTGGACGGCCTGAACTCGGACAGAGGCCGTCCTGTTAAAAAATTTCGAGACTCGGAAAAATCAGAGAAATTGACAGTCTTTGTTTTGTTGCTGTAGACGAGGACGCCGTCCAAGGCAAGAAAGACACACGTTGTTTGTTTTGCTATTGTTATCATGCTGACGAACAATTGATGTCGGCGCCTTTCGCATACGTTAATCTCATTAAAACCCGTCTTTCAAGTCTCCATCCGGTAGAATGTATCCACAAACATTTTTCCTCGAACAGAATCATTTCGGATGTGAAAATTCTCTTTTGGGAGTTACGTTTTTGATGGTCTTGTAGCGGGCGGGTTGCATGAAAATCCACGCCGCAGTTCGCTATCCACGCCGCGGTTCGCTAACACTTCCGGCTTGCTTGAATACGCGAAAGGCACCACAAATCGGCATATGGATGCATACATTTTCCCAAAAATTCTTCATAATGAATTTCTTTACTAATTAGCGGTAGAAACACCGTAGAAAGTAGCGTAGTGTAACTCTCTTCGCCAACAAACAAATTCTGCAGCTATGCCGGGAAAGATGGCTCTATCCAATCAGAGCGCAGGTCATATGAGGTCAACCAATCAGAGCGTAGAGTTTACGCTGCTACTTACATATTAATGACAAAATGGCGCGTATTTCCTTCTCCGGCGAGGTTGAGAATGTGTGCTGCAAGTTTATTTTTCCGGCGATTTTCTGACTTTTAACGCCGATTTTTCGCACGCTACGATCACGCTACCATTTGACACTGTACTGGAGACAACAGATGAGTGATCATTTTACAATCAAGGAGCATTTTTGTTGAATGAAACAACAATGAAAGCTACGATACAGCCAATTATTTTTCAAAATTTGTCTCGTGTATGAGAGATAAGATGACGTTTCTTGACATGTTTTGATGTATTTTTGGCTTGATATTAACTAGTAATTCGTAGCGGAAATGTACGGAAGAAGTACGAGTACGAACGAAGCAAGGCTCTTCACTATTAAAAATCCGGCTAGCGCGGGCGCTACCGGGGGTTATAATTAAATGATGCCGATGTTTGGAGTTTTGCAGCAGAGTTTTGCAACAGTATAATTTCCTGACGATACGTTTGCCATCTGTAACAGTGTTTTTATGTCAATACAAAAAAAATGTGGAATGCTTGTGGACAGTTTCAACTTGTAAACAAGTGTAAACAAATGCCCCGCCCCCTCAGTTAATTTTCGCGACGTGTTCCCTATTAAAAGTTAATTAATTTTCGCGACCCGGCCCTTCCCAACTGGACGGCCTCTCAGCTGCAGTCTGGCGGAAACACTGCTCTAAGCAGATATCCTGGTTATCTGGCCGGCGGTAGTAACACTCGCGGTGCTTACCACAACTGTTGCTGGAATTTGGCCTGTTCCAGGCGCGCTTAATTAGGTACAGGCACGGTAAGACGGTGGGGCTGTCTTTGTTACTAGACACGACCATGATAGTCCGATCTTTATGTGAATGCAATGATTGTGTGTGTGTAATTAAAATGAACTTCGAACTTGAAGCACAGTATCTTTACACGCCCTGGGAGCAGTAATGGATTTAGCTCTTTGTATGTTTTATGCTTGTGACGCGCCCTCATTGTATTAACCGTTGCCTAATTACAATGTCTGCACAGTAGGTCTGGCGTTGACGCTTGGGATTTTGTTGAAATATATAAAACTTCACGGAGGATTGTCGCCTATGGCTTCTTGTTTATTTTTTAAATAATGTTTTCTCTTTGTAGAATATGGATGTTGGCATCGGGGAGCAAGATGATGAGGATAGAGGTGTTCTTAAGAGAGCAGGTATGTTGTTAACCTTGCTTCCTTGTCTAATCTATAATATGTATAAAAATGTATAAATATGTAACGTTCTATATATAAATAAAATACAAGTCAAGTATTTGCTATAGCATTATCTCACTAGACATGGCCTGTAGTTGGTGGGATTCTCTTGGTTTGAATTATTGAGGATGACATCTCTAGGTGACTTGAAGTTGAACTTGTGTCTTGTATTCTAGGCATCACAGAGAGCATGCTTGAGCAGGATCCCTGCACTCTGAAGAGAACGGCACCATCCGACTTCACGAATGAGCTGGTCATCGAACTGCGGAAGTTCCACGGCACAGTATCGCTGCGAATGGTTGATCAGCTGAAGTACTTGGTGCCATCTGAACTTCTCCCAGACATCAGCGACTGCAAGGACAGCTCCCTTCGCAGCAGGGCAGAGACTGTCTGGAAGGAGTACCAGAAGCTGAACCGGCACACGAAGAAAGACAGAAAAGAGGTGCTGGCGGACTTCCAAAACACCCCGTTCAGCCTACCCAGGACCAGAACCCAAAGTGAACCTGTGCCATCGACATCTGCCACCCAGAGCAAACTCAAACAGGCACAAAAAGACCTGAAGTACTTCAAAAGAAGATGCGCACAGGCCGAGCGCAAAAATGAGGAACTAGAAGAGCGATGTGAGTGGCTTACTCAACAGTGCTACTCGACCATATCAGAGCTCCACACAAATGTAGAACAATTCAAGAAAATCATTGCAGAAAAATCTTCACATGAGTCTGAGGTCAGCAAAGACCTCGCTGAGGTAAACAAGAGAAATGCTGAACTGACAACAAAGGTTGACAATCTGCAGGTCCGCCTAAAGGCCCTTGAAAAGACCGGAACCGTAAGAAACGTGAACAAAAAACTAAAGAGATGAGAAGAAAGTCTTCAGAAGAAGGAAGAAACAATAACAGAGCTGCAAACAGCTATCAGAGCTAGCACTGATGAAGTAGACTCTATGTTAAGAGAAGCCAGAGTCATTGTTAGTAGAGGTACTAGTACATGATATGTTGCCTTGGTATTGCTGTGTGAATGTGAACGTGCATGAACTATTATAATGTTGCTGCAGTGCCCTACTCTGTAGACTGTACACATGCCCGTAGCCAGGATTTTGAATGGGGGGGTTCTTCCCACTGCTTGACGGGACCTCGAGTGCCGTAGGCGGCGAGGTTCCTAGGGGGGTCTGGAAATTTTGAAAAATGAACCTTCTAAAATAGCATTTCGTGCATTTTTGAGAGGATTTCCAAGAAAAAATCAGAGATAAATTTTTATTCAATGACAAAGGGAGCAGTTTTTCTACGATTTCCAGTCCATCGTTTCAAGAAAAATCTTGGACCTTTACATAAAAAGTGGACCAAAAAGTGGACCTTTACATAAAAAGTGGACCAAAAAGTGGACCTTTGAGCCTTGTGGTGGGTTCTTCCGAACCCCCCCCCCGGCTACGGGCATGGTACAGATATCATTCGTTACCTTTTGGTATCGGTCAGTGGAGCAGAAGTGATAAACTGATCTGATGTAAGACTTATATAGCTATTTCTTAGCTTAGGTCTTATTGTTCTATTAGAAGTGCATTGAGAGTACAACGGCAGATTTAGTCATGTACAATATTGAATATACAAGTATGATGAACAACAGACTGGGCAGCTTTCAGTATAAGCATCTCCCATGTTGGCATGCACAGTGTGGAGCAGCTACTAGTATCTTGGAAGTGTAGTCGAAAATCCTCTGTTTCTGTTCTAATGGTGTCACTGTGCAAAGTTAGTAGCACTGTTACATTTGTTAGGCTTGAAATCTTCTACAGTACCCAGTAGAAAAAGAAAGACATGGTTAGTAATGTTTCTAAAGTCAGATTGTAAATACGTTGGTCAGGTTGTAAATAGGTCTATAGGTCATGAACAAGTGTGTATGTATGTAATATATCTATATGCATGTAAAATTCATGGCTATTGTGTCATTTATTGAGCTACCTACTCTACATAACAATATATTCACTTAATAGACATGGGAAAATGTGTTGATTTAACTGGAAAACAGTGAAAATCAGCCCCAGCATAAATTATGCAAATATTGTCTTAATTATGCAAATTAGGCATACGCTATGCAAATCAATGAAGATATGCTTGATGTCAACATGTCCACCAAGTTTGAACATCATATGCCCAACCAATATTCAGATAATCTTGAAACCCAAGTGACACAACAAATTTCTTGTAATTCTTCCCATTGAAAACAATAGGACAGCGGTGCCATCCTTGACCCCATTGGCCCCATTGTTAAGGCCTTTGTTTCTTGGTGACCCAAATCCCGGATTTCCAACAAATGAAATTTTTGTAACTTCTCAACCATACATCATACAAAGATGAAATAAAAACCATTTTAATAGTCAGACCTGGCTCTATCATATGACATAAGAATCAATATCCTAGGACAAAAGACAAATTTTGACCTGAACTCCTTGCGCCTGTGGATGCGTGAGGGAGTAAAGTAAACTGTGGCCGTGTTTATGTGAAGTCACCCAAGGCGCTTTACATGTGGTTTACCCCGAAGCCGGTTTCAAGTGGCTCCATCTGAACGCTCCAAATCACATTGAAATTGCCTCGATCCCAAACCACTTCTAGAGGTGGTCTCGAATCGGTTTTCCCGCATCGCGATTTGCGTCTGAACGCAATGTGATTTCAATGTAACTTCGCCTGGTCATGGCTTACGGGGTTTCTTTATTTATATGCAATACCAACTTTTACGTGGCTGCAACTTAAAGAGTAGTAATGGTCAAATAATGTGTCGTTTCTAGGGCGAGCTTCACCGCCTCTGGCTTGACCACGTCGGCATTCGGCCATGCCAAGATACGCTGGGAGGGGGGCATCAGCAAGCAGGTCGTTGACCTCTGACATTAATACGACGCCACCTTGCGTGTGTGTTTTCATCAAACAACAATAAATGTAGCTCAGGCGAATTGTGATCGGACGCGGTTTCAAAGGAATGTGTGGCACATGGACCAGATGTGAGGAATGTGAGTTACCCGAATCGCGGTTTGGGTGACTTCACATGAACACAGCCTTTGTAAAGAAGGATGCACGTTCGCCAGGGATGGAAAGATTCTTCTGGATACCTCAGGTATGAATTATTACACTTCTAGAAAGGCTTTGGTGGAAAAACTGGAGGAACAAATTGGAGTTTATGCGTTTGATTCATTTTTGTCTACTTTTTCGTTACTGAACATATTTTCCTTGATTTTGTTCTTAATATCAGTTCTAAGCGTCCAGAAAACACATAGACGCGAAGAATACATCTAGTCCGGTTGCCAAACCCCCGATTTTTGGAGAACCTTGCAATGCGGTCCATACAAAGTTTTTTTGTTGTTTCTATATCTCTGAGGTGTGCTCTTTCAGAATCTGAATGATGCCACTCTGTCATCCTTGGGCAATTCGCACAATATGCAAATTAAGGTGGCCATTACTGAAAATCCAGCCTTCGTCAATATCTCAGTAACTACTCATGGTATCAGAATAATTTTGGTGTCTATCCCAATCTTTTGAGGGATAACGAATTAAATCAAGCCATTTCAGTAAAGATAGATCCATTACTTTTTGCTAAATATGCAAATTTGGGCCGCGCAATATGCAAATTAGGGCGGCCATTACTGAAAATCTGTTTTTCGTCAATATCTCAGGAACTACTCATGGTATCAGAATAATTTTGGTGTCTATCCCCATGTTTTGAGGGATAACGAATTAAATTAAGCCATTTCAGTAAAGATAGAAACATTATTTTTTGCTACATATGCAAATTTGGGCCTTGTCTGTTATTGACGCACCTGGCTGCCAGCAAGGAGGGGTCCTAATTCCGACCCATGTTCCATGCAAACGCACATGCCTTGGTATAGTTTATCTGACCCAAAACCTGTTCAATATTGAAAGACAAGTTTACCTAAGTCTAGATGGCAGACGTCTTCTAGCATTTTTTTTTAACGGTGTCGCTCAATGCAAGGCCATTTGGCCACTTCTAGGCATAGAGCTAGCCTGTAACTGTAACAGCAACTCTTCTCCCTGTGTCAGAAACATCATCACACGTAGTGAAGACTAACTGACCCACTAGGAGAAGCAGGGGTTACGAGGCTGGTCGGGAAAATTCCCTACCCCTTTTTTGACCATAATGGTTTGTTCCACTTCCGCTCACGTGGGTTTTTTAACGTGATTGAGGTGTGTCTCTTCTCAAACACGGGACCTCCATTTTAACGTCCCATCCGATAAGACGCCCCTAACCGAAGCTAGGTACTCATTTTCACCTGAGTGAAGTGAGGAAAATCGTGTAAAAAGTACCTTTCCCGATGGTACAACGTCGCGGCGCATGTTCGGACTTGTTTGGGTACGACCCGGAATCGAACCCGGGTCTCCCCGTTTCACAGTCCTGTGATGTACCACTACACCACACGACGCATGAAACGCCGCTTGCGTATGATTGTAGACACTGGCTGTTGGTTAGCTCTGGCTCATATATCTGTGTTGGGTATGAAGTCCTGTCGTCTGATGCTCAAGATCTTCCTCACGCATTCACTATCAGAAGCATCCAGTGATTCCAGTCTCTTTTCTCTTTTCTTGGCTGATTTCCACATACCGGTAGTAGGTTTCAAAGTCAAGCTGGTTGAAGGCTGCTGAGGCCTTTCCAAGTCTACAGTCTAGCTCATTGTCCATCTGTCCTTTGTTGTTGGTGGAGCTCCCAAGGTAGGTGAAGTTCTCCGCCACTTTCAATTTGTTCTCGTCAATGGTCACACTTCTATAAAGAGGACCGTGTGTCCCTATCAGCATGTTAATTGATGGCCCTGATGCTGAGCCCAATGCTGTCTGCAGACGGACTATGTTGGTCACTAGGGGGTGGAGATCTCTGGCGTTTTCAGCTATGTCGTCTGCATAGTCAAGGTCGGCAAACTTTGTCTCTGGAACCCACTTTACCCCCGGCCCTTTTCTCCTGTTGCTTCCCAAGTACCCAGTCGATAGCCACGGGAAAGAGGATCTGTGACAGGACACAACCTTGGAGGATCCGTCTTCAAACCACCAGCTGTATCTAGATTCCTTCAACCGTCCGTACACAACACTTCGAGTTTCAGTATATCTGTTTAACTGCATACATAAGTTTACTTGGCAGTCCATAACTGTACATGATAAAGAGGGACTTTAGATGCTATCAAACGCCTTGCAGAAATCAATGAATCTGATAGCTAAAGGGGTTTGCAGTTCAGCACATTTCCTCCACCGCAGGGTGAAGATCTGCTCAGCACAGGATCTCTTTGAGCGAAAGCTAGCTTGTTGCTCGCAGCTCCCAGAGGACCTTGCCTACTGCATCTCTCATGCTGTTCAGGAGGCATTTGGCATACACCTTCACTGGTATAAAAAAGAATTGTCACTCCCCTTAAGTTATCACATTCATTCAGGTTTCCCTTCTTTGGAATACACACTTTAAGCCTATGTCACAATTCAAGAAAGGGGCCCGCTCGGCGCGTTTTCGGCCTGTGTTTTGGCACTACCGAATTCGGAACGGGACCTGGAAGGCAATGGGCGGGGTTCCCGACGGCTGCCGGCCTATTTTTTGGCCCCGCGACGTCGCCAAATTGATTTGACTCAACTTAAAGTCACTTCAGGCCCCGGCGGGCAAGGTACGCCGAAGCGACCCCGTAACCTCACCGGACCAAACCGTAACCTAGCCGCCGGGTCATGCACAGGCACCTGTCCAAGATTATGAAGTCACGTGTGTTGTTCTGTGCTTGAATTGTTCAGAAGAAGGTAGTTATAGACAATATAGAGGGTAATGTGCTGTTCTCGACATAGTTACATCATCAGTCAGTCATAGTGACCATACACGGGTCTGCGCATCAACCAGCAGGGCCGAACCCACCATACCAGCCACAGGCGTACCAGCCTGGGACCTGCCAGGATCGCCCCTTGACCCCGCCAGGGACCCTGTAGCTACCCGGCCGGAATGCAAGAGCTAGTCGGCACCCTATCGCATCCCGCACAGGTCTGACAGAAGACTGACTGGGCACCGGACGGGTCCCTAACAGAAACCGGTCGTCAAGGGGACCAACATTTTGTGAATTTTACATAGAAGCCGCCTCAGCGCCCCGACAGGGAGCTGTAAAGGAACATTTAATTGTGACCCTGACAGCCGACGCACGCTCGGCTTCATGACGCCGGCCGGCGTCTACACCGAGAACATGCCGAGCAGGACCCGTTTCACATGTGACTCCAGCTGAACTACTGATCCGTTCTTCCAGTCATCCAGCACTTCCCTGTGATCGCCGTTGAATGCCAGCTTTATTCCAGGGAAGGCGTACTAGGGAAGACGGCTATGGTTCTATTAAAGCGTTTGCGATGTACGGCGATCAGAAAAGCATCCATCTCACAACACAGTCACCCTCGGCTTTCAGCATCTCTGAAGTGATGCCATTCATGCCTGGTGACTGACTTCAGCTTCAGAGATGTCCTCGATCTCAACAGGTAATGGGTGTAGGTGTTTATCAAAGACTAATGCTACTGAGGTATGGCTTGAGCGGTTTAAGACTTTTTGAAAAGTATTCTGCCCACCTGACAAGCTTGTCCTCCCCCTAAGACAGTGGTAGGGTCCCATCCTTCGCCTTAATTAGGACTGTGCACTTTTGAGCGGCCGCCGGTCATCTTTTTGGAGATCTGTTAAGCTTTGGTCCCAATTGTAAAAAAAAAGTCCCTGGCGGGTGGTTCCCGGGCTTGGTTTTTGACACTTTCAGCCGTGGGACACCCCGCGGCTACCAGGCTATTTTTTTGGCCTGTCCGGGAATCAAGAAGAATTCAACTCTGACTTAAATTCTACACGGGCCACGCTGACATAAAATTCAGGACGTCAAGTTAGCGCTTTATTCTGCCTGTACACAGACGCTGCTAAGGCACAGGTGTGGGCTTATGAAGGGTCTAATATTTTTATAACATTCCTATCAGTGTTCAGAGGTACAGGCGCCCATGCTATATACTGGTTAGTTTTTGCATAATTTGCATTAAATTTTGGTGTGATCAATACTGGGATGGTTTATTCTAAATATCTAGCCTTCAAAACATGTGTATAGTACAAATGTATGTGTATTGTATCAAAAGTATTGTTGATACCATGAGATTTATTGAGATATTGACGAAAAACAGATTTTCAGTAATGGCGGCCTAAATTTTCAAATTAAGCACAAAAATATCTATTTGATCTCCACTGAAATGGCCTATCCTCAATAGTTATTCCAAAAAACATGGGGAAAGACACCAAAGATATTATAATATCATTATGTAGTTACTGAGATATTGACGGAAAACAGATTTTCAGTATTGGCCACCTTGATTTGCCTATTGTGCCTATTGCATATTCAGCACAAAAAAAAACTGGTTTGATCTTTACTGAAATGGCTTAATTTAATTCGTTATCCCTCAAAACATGGGGATAGACACCAAAATTATTCTGATACCATGAGTAGTTCCTTAGATATTGACGAAAAACAGATTTTCAGTAATGGTCGCCCTAATTTGCATATTGCGCGGCCCAAATTTGCATATTTAGCAAAAATAGTGGTTCTCACTTTACTGAAATGGCTTAATTTAATTCGTTATCCCTCAAAAGATGGGGATAGACACCAAAATTATTCTGATACCATGAGTAGTTACTGAGATATTGACGAAAACTGGATTTTCAGTAATGGCCACCTTAATTTGCATATTGTGCGAATTGCCCAAGGATGACAGAGTGGCATCATTCAGATTCTGAAAGAGCACACCTCAGAGATATAGAAACAACAAAAAAACTTTGTATGGACCGCATTGCACGCTTATCGGTCTCTGCCACCAGACTAATCATATACTCCCTAGATGATATTGCAATAGCTAGTTTTGTAATTATTTGCGCTATGTTTACTTTAAATCTAATGTTTACACCCATTCCTGCCTATCTACTCAGCATATCTACTCAGGTCGCCTGGAGGATTACGTAACTACCTCGCATGACGTAATGCGGCACCTGTGTGCATATTTTTGAGCCTCGTTATCAGACGAAATCCGTTGACTTGATTGGTCCGCCTTTTATTCGAATTATTTCTCAGCTAAGACACTCAGCTAAAACATTCAAGGATCGAAGTACACAAATGTAATATTCTACACGCATGTCGCGTGAAATTTACTCTCGTTGTACCGAGTCATTTTTGACGACTAGAGCCATTTGTCGCAATAGCTGTTATGTTTCTAAGTTGTCACCTACTATACAACTAGCTAGAAAATGTTCTTATCGGAATCAAAAGATAAATGGGTCAAAGAAAGATCATTTATTGGAAAATTACTGACGTGTGTTTTCCTAAATTTATAAAGTTGAATGACGAGGATAGAAAAATTGAAATATTCGAATTTGTAAGATGAAAGTCACAATTAAATCATTGTATTTTTCAGGCCTGTATGTGTAATGATTGCCTATTGGCTTGTCGTAAATCTAATCATAAGCTTGATTATCGAATGCAAATTTTGCTTCTGATTTACAGGTGGCATGACACATGTGCGTGAAACACGCCTTTAGTTTTCCAAGATGGCGAGTGTACATGGACGGGAAGAACGAGCGGGTAACAATTACGCCCAGAAAGACGCGCCACGTCCGCTTTGGTGGTAAGTTGTACTTTAAATTGTCGTAGATACTCTCCGGACTATTATAGATAATTCTCCTTTAAGTTAAATGCAGCAAAAAGACAGAATTTCGATAATAAGTTTCGACAATTATCCCCACGAGTTAACGCTGCACTTAGGTACGTAACCGATGGGGGCGCTTTTGCGTGGTCGATAAAAAAGCACTTTCATTTATTCAACTACTTATTCGATTTTTTTGTACCGTAACCACAAATTATTTGAACATGGGTCAATCAAATTTTGTTCAATGAGGGTGAAATTAATGATCCTGAAATAAGAAAACGACACCAAAATATTTTTAGTCCATGGGCCGAGACCGTTTTTTGTACCACCGAGACGGACCAGTGCTACCATAGATTTTTTGAATCTGCAATAACCAAAGTTTATTTTGATGTATGATAGCAAGTCTGTATGAGTAGCTTTCTTGGTGTCAAAATGGACCTCGTGCCTTGGGACTAAATCCAAAGGGCCGGGAAAAAATATCAAACATCAATAATTCTGGGTGAAAATTGGTTTGTAGACAAAACATGCCACAGTAATCACAACACAATAGATTTTTGGCCGATATTCTGCATTTTTAGGAAGATATACGCCTTTAAATTTCGATTTTGAGGGTAATTGTGTAAAAACTCAGTTTACTTCCCAAAATCAGGCATTTATTCAGGCTACCCATGGGGCCTTGTGTAACAAGTTATGATGATTGGCCATATTATGCGCTGCATCTTGGGCTTTAAAAAAATCAACAAAATCGGTCAATGCTATGTGTAGTTACGAGTGTTAACGATTATGCCATTAACAACGTGAAAATGACTTATTGTCTTCGTCAGAAGGACTATGAAATTGTCTCGCCGGAGTGTGGGGAACTGCGGATTTTGCGATATAACTCTGGAAGGCATGATTCGACGTCCATGATTTTTGGCAGGCAGATTACCGCTGTTGAGGCCGAAGTCAAGTACAAGTTTCGGCTTCGTGGGGGGTCCTTGCGTCACGTAGGTGCACCTTTTGTGTTTGTGGCTTGTTAGCAAGATAACTCAAGTATTTGTAAAATGTTGATTATAATTCTTGGTGTGGTGGTTACTATTGACGGGACCAAGGTTAAGTTCGTTACTGAGCTTCGTGGGGGGTTTCGTTGTGACTACAGGGGGCATTTTGATAAGTTTTCTTGTGAGCAGGATAACTTTTGTATGTGTGGATGGAAGTTAATGAAATTTGATAGGCATGTTACTGTGGTGGTCTCCAAGATTGAGTTCAAAGATGAGAGTCGTGGAGGTCGTTATGTCCCCGTAATAGGACCTTTTGTGTTTAGAAATCCCCACTTACATCTGCTTGGAGACAGCCGACAGCTGGATATAGCAGGGGAACCCCATGATGGGATGGGATCAAATGACGTTACATTGAGGGATTGTACTATAAGTTCAGCAGGGGGAGGATAGGTTGGACATATGTCAGGTTATTTTCTACGGCCACACCAAGTAATTGCTATGGATGACGTCCACTGGAGACCTTAAATTTAATGGTAAAGCGCAATAAAAATATGAAGGGCTGAAAAGGAGATGGAATTTGGAATATATATAACTGTAGAAATACAAATGTTATGACACAAGTCACACAAGTTGAATAAAAGAACGCTGTGTAACAAGAAACAAGTCTTCTATTCGTTATTAAGATAAATTAACATAACAGCAGTAGTCGCCCTGTTCTGATTCTTCCCTTTATCACATCTTCTCTTATTATATTTTGCGACACTGTCGTGACACTTTCATCATAATACAGTAAGAAGAATTTCTTGTAAGTTTTTTTCCAGTAACAGTCCAAAATCAAATAGGGTGGGGGTCTAACACGGGTGACGGCGCGTCTGTAAAATCTGTGGCGAGCCCTTTCAGGGTGTTCTGTAGCATAAAAAAGAGTACAGAGATCCTTTTGTATTTCAGACCAAATTGATTATTAAAAAGAGTAAAGAATACACATGTTCATTTCTCTAGAACAATGTAACGTTACCTCTGACGAAGACATGAGATCTCCGACCTCTAGTTTTTTTTTTTACTTTTCAGCTACTTTCCGACCAAAAATGGTTAATTTAAGAAGCCTACAAGTTATACCATCTATATAAGTCATAAGCGAGCACCTGCATGTGGTGTTTCTGCCACTGTAGCGATATATTGTCGAGCGCGTTCGCGAATGGTATTCTTTCAACAGTTTTCATTACAAAAAGATAGCTAACACCAGGAATGAACGAAAGTAATCGACGAAAACAAACGCGCAATTCATGGAGAAAGGAAGAAATCCTACCTCTTTAGCCTTGCTGGTGCTTCGGGGCCTGAAAGAAACTATTCAAGTTAAATGTGCGCCTTTATTTGCTGTTGAAAATTGTTTTGTTGCTCGTTTTTGTGGAGATAAATCCTGTTGTGTGACCGTCTCCTAACACGACAAGTCTTCGAATGATACTGAATTCGAACCTAAACAAAATTGCTGCTTAGGAACCGCTTGTTGCCGCACATTCGAAAAGTCCTTCAAAAACAAGTTAACTCAGCACCTGCAGTAATCTACATCATACCTATGACACCACCAAGGATTATTCACACCACCCTCCCAGCAGTGACACCTACTACAAGTGTGGCATAGACATCAGCAAGATGATGGTGGCCACCTAACCACAAAGAAGAAGAAGAAGTAAACAACCCTGTTGCTTAGCAATTGTTTGTAGTCACGGATTCAAATTTAACGGTCTTCGAGTGCAGCGTACGGGGACAATCAGACACGACCGATGAAAACAAACGCGCAAAACATGAAAAATAGAAAGAAAATCCTACCTATTTTAGGCCTACAGGTTCCCAAGGTGGTGAAAGAAACTATTTGTGTTAAGATTTGTGCCTTTATTTGCTATTAAAAAGTGTTTGTTCATTTTCTTCAGACCGTTCCTGTTGTGTGGGCGCCTTTCGTGTGAACGAAAGTAATCGATGAAAACAAACGCTCAATTCACGAAGAAAGAAAGAAAATCCTACCTCTTTAGGCTTGCTGGTGTTTCAGGTCCTGAAAGAAACTATTTATGTTAATGTGTGCCTTTATTTGCTGGTGAAAATTGTTTTGTTGGTCGTTTTCTTGGGAGAAATCCTGTTGTGTGGCCGCCTCCTAACACGGCAAGTCTTCGAATGATACCGAATTCGAACATGTAAACAACTTTGCTGCTTAGCAACCACTTGTTGTCGCACATTCGAACCTGTAAACAAGAAGCCATAGGTGACCATCCTCCGTGAAGTTTTAACGTTATATATATATATATATATATATATTGCAACAAAAATAATCCCAAGCGTCAATAGTTTCTTTCAGGACCTGAAACACCAGCAAGCCTAAAGAGGTAGGATTTTCTTTCTTTCTTCGTGAATTGAGCGTTACGTTTGTTTTCATCGATTACTTTCGTTCACACGAAAGGCGTCCACACAACAGGAACGATCTGAAGAAAATGAACAATCACTTTTTAATAGCAAATTAAGGCACAAAACTTAGCACAAATAGTTTCTTTCACCACCTTGGGAACCTGTAGGCCTAAAATAGGTTGGATTGTCTTTCTTTTTTCATGTTTTGCGCGTTTGTTTTCATCGGTCGTGTCTGATTGTCCCCGTACACTGCGCTCGAAGACCGTTAAATTTGAATCCGTGACTACAAACAATTGCTAAGCAACAGGGTTGTTTACAAGTTCGAATGTGCGGCAACAAGCAGTTGCTAAGCAGCAATTTTGTTTATGTTCGAATTTGTATCATTCGAAAGCTGACCGCGCTAGGAGACGGTCACACAACGGGATTTTTCTCCACAAAAACGAACAACAAAACAATTTTCACCAGCAAATAAAGGCGCACATTAAACTTGAATAGTTTCTTTCAGGTCCCGAAGCACCAGCAAGCCTAAAGAGGTAGGATTTCTTCCTTTCTCCATGAATTGCGCGTTTGTTTTCTTCGTCCATTCCTGGTGTTAGCTATCTTTTTGTAATGAAAACTGTTGAAAGAATACCATTCGCGAACGCGCTCGACCAGGCGCTCGACAATATATTGCTGCAGTGGCAGAAACACCACATGCAGGTGTTCGCTTATGACTTATATAAATGGTATAACTTGTAGGCTTCTTAAATTAACTATTTTTGGTCGGAAAGTAGCTGAAAAGTCCAAAAATAAGTCATTTTCACTCAATGGCATAAGTGCACTTTGTAAGTAATCCGCTGAGGGGCGCCTTTATGTGACCCTGACCTGAACAGCTTTGCTTGAAGCGTGGTTTGTTGTTGTCCTGTGTGTTTTGGTCAAATTCTATGGTTTTCAGTCTAAAACAAAAGTGTTCCGAGGGCGATAGCATACAGAGGGGACACGATAGTACCGTTTGTGTAGAGGATGACATGGATAAGGTGATAGATTTGTAAGGAGGGGAGACAGACGACCGGTAAGTTCGAGTGGGGAGGGGGGCGGTAACAGAGTTGTTTTATGTAAGACCATATATCCAGGGTATATATAACGTCACATGGTGCTCAGGAGGGTAGAAAAAGACACAAAGGATCCACTATAGGCATAAGGACTGTAAGAGAGGCGGTGTTTTGGTCTAGAACAGGTCAAGATTTTTCTAATGAATGTTTATCAGTTGTTGAGCGGCAAATCCCAAACAGACTCTCCAACTTGACTTTGGTACAATCTGAGATTGAAATTTTTATATTTGTCGTGTACACCTTAGACAAACTGACCTTACCTTAGACCTAAGATCTGATGACAAACAAAAAAATACTTGGTATGGTACCGTAGTTATGTAAATACACGTTAGTTGTTTTTTGGGAACACAACTATATTATAATTTTATTTTTGCCATGTCAACTTTAGACAAATTGATGACAGACCCAACAATACTAGTAGTTAAATATGATCATTTGTATGCCTTCTTGCTGTTACTGAAGCTCCTATATACAAGTAATATGTTGTTCCAGATTCTGAATTAAAACACATCAAGGAGCTCCAAACCAAGAGAAATGTTTTCAGAGGTATTGTAGTTATGTAGTTGTTTTTTTGGGACAAAAATTGACAACTTGGGAAGAACAAAATTATGTAATGGCTGTGTGTGGTCCTGGGTTTGAATCAGATAGTACAGTAGGTCTGTATACACGAAGGGCCATCTCGAAGTCCTTTGATGACTATATCTATGAGCAGCAGGATGATTCTTCTTTCATCAAGCAATTCCTTCATTGAAAACTTGAAGCTGAAATCTCATTATATAACTATAAGTTGAAATAATTGCATGTGATGATGATGGTTTATTTGATATTGATACATTAATACATTTTTGACATGACATCTTTTATTACGGTTTTACCTTACTAGTATTTAGAAATTGTATGAAGTACTTGACATGTGTTGGAAATGTGTAATTTGCTGTAAATCATTTTGAATTCTCTATGTATATGTACTTATTTGGATTGTGATGTATCTTATGTGATATCAAGAAGTGTGATTGTTTTTTGGTAATGGTATTTTACATGTCTGTTCACTGTTAGCTGTTCTCTTTTTTGCCTGACATTAACAATGTTCCATGTGTTCTTTTCCCAACCAATGCAGCTTTTAGAAAAAGTGTATTGTGATATCTTATGTACATGTGATATCATGTGTGAGAGGTATTTTCTTGTGATTAGAATATTCTATGTTCACTTTTGGCTGTGCTCTTCCCCCAATCAAAGCAGGTTTTGTACGAAATGTTGTGAATATTATGATGTCATACATGATGTGTGAATATTGTAAATACTGGTGTATGTAAATTTGGCATGAGATTTTTCTGAATGTTTATTTCTTTTTACCCTTACTAGCTTATGGGAAGCTGAGACTGTACCTGACCATGTTCCTGTGTGTGCAGTGGGACCTGTCTGTGTTCCAATGTCCAAACTCCAGCTGGAGGATCTGTCGGCTATCCTGTGTACCTGTCCTAGATTCCTGTGTGTGTTCCTGAAGGACCTGTCACCTATCTACCAGACAAGAGAACATTGGACTTGTGACCGTGAGTTGGCTTTTATTTTTAGAACTCATTAAAAAAGGCTGTCTGAATGCTGCAATGTCTATTGTAAAAAATAAGTACATGTACTGTACTTCTCTTAGATTTGCATAATGTGAAGTCAGGTCGTTATGACTTAATATTGAGTGTAACATTATGGGTAAAGCGTTAGGCGTCGGCATGAATAAAGCGTAATGCCGGGTCATTGCTTTGCATACTTTTGTGCCTTGCAATTTGAAGTTTGCATAATTCGCAATTCCAGTCTGCATGAATAAAGAAATATAACTCGAGGCTGCTGCTTTTAGTGCAAAGCGTGATCGGGACCTTCCATGCAGACCCGTAAAAATACGTTGGAATAGGGCATCTCTGTAATAATCTGAATTTTTTGTTCCAAACACCAGATTATCCAAACCAGCCCTCTCTACTATTCATTGTCATTTTTGATTGAAAGAGTTCACATTTCTTTACTAATACATGTATCTAGTTTAAGGTTGTGACTAATATTTGTATGCATTTATAGTGTGGAACACATTTTCCCACTAAGGAAAGCAATATTGTCATTTCATTCTGTATGGCAATGGGATGTTTTCAAAAGCATTTGTGATCAAATTTTTTTCCCTGAAAATACTTTGGTCACATTATGATTGTTGGAAATATGTCCTATTTCTTTATATTACAGAAGAGGGAAAATGCAATGTTGTGCTTTCTTTCTGTAGTGTGATACGTACTACAGTACTGTAAAGCTGTGTGTGATGTTTGAAAGGGAGGAATTGAGTTATGGAATCAGTGAAACAAAAAATCTTAAAGTTTTATTTTCGTGAGGATTCTAATTTATACGTCGGTGAAGGTTAGACATCCATGTAATAAGATATGCCAAAAACACTCAACATTTTGGAAACGGTCAGAAGTTGCAGTCAGCATCCACTACATTTCTTCAGTGACTGTAAGAGAACGCAGGAGAAATGCAGGTTTATAATAATTTCTTTATTTGCAAAATTTTGCCTGAAGGCTAATTGCTTTACAGTCAAAGATACTATTTGGTACAATACAATAATAGTAGACAGACGACTTCTTCTTTGAAGGCAGTGGATAATGAATAAGTCCCACATTCTGTATAAGGAGTGGGTTTTGTGATCTTAGTAGAAACGTACTTATATATTTTGTTGATCTTCTAAATGATGAAAGGATGAAATAATCTGTTTCTGTCAGTCTCATAGTGAGAACACTGGCTAACAAAATGTGGAAGTGAAAACAATTTTTGGAAGTCAGTAGCATTCTAATTTAGTTTCTAGACAGTAGAGTGAGTATAACTAAACAGTACATTAAATAAGATATGTAGATATAAGCACAGTGAGAGATGTCTGTTAACAGTTCTAAACAGTTGTATACAGTGAGAGGTTGACACACAATTAGGATTGCTAGCCAGCATTTCATGGAAGTTTAGGTTGTGTAGCTAAAACTAAAAGGTACTGTGGACAGTCAACTTTTGAATTCAATCGTTGCAACCTCATATAATTATAGTTTAAAAAGTATGGTAAACAGCTTCAGTGTGACACAGGTAGCATTTAAGAAATAATCGTTAAAATATAGATAGCGAAAGAACTTGTGAGGGAATAATCTGAGGAATTTCACAATTATATCAGTTTTGTTTCGCTGATTTCTTTAAATTCCTGTAGACCCCAGACTATGTTATCACTGTTGATGGTCTTCTAGGAATACTAACCTCCTGTTGGAAAATTCAGGTCTTGTCTCATGTTGATCTAGTAGAGTTTGACAGAGATGTTTTATGCTGACAGACTTTAATTTGATGAGCTTGAGAGTAGGTCTCGGTGTTGGAGCAGGAGGTTTGAATTGTTGTCAGTACATTAACAGTGATAACAGTGAGTCTATATCACTGTATCACAAAACACAATTCCTCTCTTTCCATATGTTCTATCCTTACATGTCTTGTTCCTGAGCTTAGCCTGGAGGAGGAACTTCTGTCCCAGGGTTCAAACTGCCTTGACTCTGCGTAGTAGACTTGTTGACGAACAACTTTGTCCTTCCTGAGCCTACTATACTAACAGAGAGGGGCTTTGTGTACTTTTTGTTACCCTGGCCCGGAGGTTTTCTCGTCCAGGCTTTGACGATAGGTTTGGCTGCTTGATGTATATAGGCCTGTTTTTCAACACTTTGGACCCTTACATTAAAATTTGCCAACACTTTTGAGTTCAATTTTTCCACAAGAAAACTTGGGACCTTCACTTACTAATAGTTAATCAACACTTGGTTGATGAATACACAAATTCTGTTGGAATCCTGCCTGCCAAAAACAATTGGATTAAAGTTTTCCCGCCAAAAAACATGTCAATTTTTGTTCAGTTTGAGACTTTTGTTCAGTGACTTTTGTTTCTCTGTCTTCAAGATGTGGACCCGGAGACTGGACTACAGCAGGAGGAAGAACCAGACTTTTGTAGGCAGGGCTGCGTGAAAGAAGATGGGGAGGAGTGAGTATGGTTTCTTTATTAACACGAGACAACACTCCACATGCACACACTTTTCTCTTTTTTCATTTAATGTTTATTGTAGCCGGCGACTTCAATTTCATGTTAAGCAACACTGAAAAATTCTTCATATTGTATGGTTGAATGCCAAATTGCCCCTAAATTGTTGCTCCAGACCTTTACATTTAAATTCTCCCGGCGAAAAACTTCGTATCTTAGCTGGCAGCATCAATTCCTTAGTCACCCTCTTCGTATGGTATGAATGCCAAATTGCCCTCAAAATTGTCGCTTTGTCACTTAAATTCTCCCGCCAAAAAAAATGGCACCCTCACCTGATTAATTAATTGGATTAAGTTTTCCCGCCAAAAAACTTAGTATATAGAGCACTCTAACCTTGAACTTGTGCCCACCTCCCACACTTCTTCCACCACTAAGAGTATGTTAGTTGCACTGTTCTCTGGACTTCTTTGAACATGTAGTCACCACAATCTGCTACACAAACACTTTGTTGATCGAGTGCAGTTTTTCCGCCACTTCGACTTTAGAATAATCTCTCGCTCTCCTGGTCGGTCAATGCACTAAGTCTACTCCCCGGGGGATGTCTTTTCGGAGACATTGATGCTTCGACACATCAGTATACCAGTGCAATTGACTGACCAGGAGAGCGAGAGATTATTCTAAAGTCAAAGTGGCGGAAAAACTGCACTCGATCAACAAAGTGTTTGTGTAGCAGATTGTGGTGACTACATGTTCAAAGAAGTCCAGAGAACAGTGCAACTAACATACTCTTAGTGGTGGAAGAAGTGTGGGAGGTGGGCACAAGTTCAAGGTTAGAGTGCTCTATATACTAAGTTTTTTGGCGGGAAAACTTAATCCAATTAATTAACGAGGTGTGGGTGCCAATTAAATTTTTTTGCCGGGGAAAATGGACTGAACAAGGAATTAGTGCAAAGACAAGTTTTTTGGCAGGAGAATTTAAGTGTAAAGGTCCAAAGCGACAATTTTGGGGGCATTTTGGGGGCAATTTGGCATTCATAGGATACGAAGAGGATGACAAAGGAATTAATGCGGCCAGCTAAGATACGAAGTCTTTCGGCAGGAGAATTTAAGCGTAAAGGTCCAAAGCAACAATTTTGGGGGCAATTTGGGATTCATACAATACGAAGAGGATAACAACATGGAATTAATGCGGCCGGCTTCAATGCAAAGTTTTTCGGTGGGAGAATCTAAGTGTAAAGGTCCAATGCAACAATTTTGAGGGCAATTTGGCATTCATACGATACGAAGAGGATGACTAAGGAATTGATGCGGCCGGCTATTATACGAACTTTTTTCGGCAGGAGAATTTAAGTGTAAAGGTCTGAAGCAACAATTTAGGGGCAATTTGGCATTCAACCATACAATATGAAGAATTTTTCAGTGTTGCTTAACATGAAATTGAAGTCGCCGGCTACAATAAACGTTAAAATGAAAAAAGAGAAATGTGAGTGCAAGTGTGTGCATGTGGAGTGTTGTCTCGTGTTAATAAAGAAACCATACTCACTCCTCCCCATCTTCTTTCACACAGCCCTGCCTACAAATGTCTGGTTCTTCCTCCTGCTGCAGTCCAGTCTCCGGGTTCACATCTTGAAGACAGAGAAACAAAAGTCACTATATTGACAACAGGAATTGGCCTTACTAAAGCAACTGATACAAATGTAAATTTATGACAGATTGTAGCTCAATGTTTAAAGGTCCAAAGCACTGCAAAAAGAATCCATAAAAGGTGACGTGCTGTATCTCAAATGACTGAAAGTGCAATGTGGGACCAAGGAGGTTATACTGGAGACACTATAACTTCTTTTGTATTGAGTAATTGTTTGAAGATGTGAAAAGGAGTCTAGAAAAGCGTGACATACTGTGTAATTAAAAGCACTGTGAAAGCTAAATTAGTGACTGGATGATTGGATTTTAGCATAGAAATGTACTAGCCTGGGTTTGTTGCTGAACAAATGAACTATACTCACAAGTTACATTATGTGCCCACTGTCTTCTCTCACTGCTTTGCTGTCTTCATTTCCTTCTGCATCTTCAAGTCAACTGGTTTGCTGTCAAAGCCATGATCATCACAGGTTTCTCCCAGACTGGACAGCCAGCACACACCTTAAGATAATATAAAAGGAAGAACATCCCCAGGCAACACTGAATAACCAAACTAATGATAGCATCATACAATTCAACTATCTCAGTGATTGAATAGATTTTGAAATGGTTAGGCTCTAGAAAACTGCTTTTAAAAGTGCTGTACTTGTAGCATGTCACACCTTTAGAGTTCTTATTGATAATAACATGTGGGGCAAGGAATAAGTCATGTAAGTTGTCAAGCAAGTTGCTTGAATCGATGCACAAAAAGTTAGTATTAGGCTTTTCAAAGTGTTACTAATTGCAAGCTATGCCACAGCTTTTAATACATCCAATAGAAAAGGAACTAGAAAGGCCGACATTTGCTTTGGAGCAAATTTAGCATGACTTCACCACTTTTCACGATATGGCAGTGAAAGAAGGAGAAATACAAGGGAAAACAATTCTTTACATTGTTATAACTATAGTATGAAGTGACAACAGTTAACATCTCTTACATTATTGGTAGGGATTTTTAATTTCATAATGCAAACTGTTGATTTTCAAGGTAAAAAAAGCGTTTATGCCCCGCATTCCAATACTGGAGCAGGAAAGCTTGACATACCTATCGAAGCACTTGAATAAACTTCATACTGTCAATATGGTATGGCTTTGTACAGGTGTTAATTGAGTTAACCCAATCAGATCCGAACAGCCAATCAGCAAGGAGAATAGAGGAAAGCTGCATGCCTATTGGTTGCCTGCTCTACATTCAATTCAATTTCAATTCAATTTATTGAGAAAATCAGCCTCGCAGCTTGTGCAGCTGAATGGCACTGACTTTTACACACTTACAGGTACTAAATAACACTACCCTAAACAAAAACAAAAAAAAGCATCAGACAAACAAGGGCATAAAGCAACCACGGGTAACGCAACAAGAAAGAAAAGTCCTCATTTGGTCTTCACGCAACAGACTTGTTATACAGGCGTATGGCCTGGTGTAGAAAAGAGTTTTTGAGTCTCTGTGTGCGGGCGGCTGGCACTGTGATGGCTGTGGCATTTCTCAGGGTTCGCCCTGTGGCCCTGGTCCTTGCCGGTGGAACGAGGTCGTGGAGGGGATGATCCATGCCATTCTGATGACTCATGCCCAAATATGGCAACACACTGTTATAGTACATTTTCTATAACACAGCCAAAAAGCTCAAATAAAACGATCTTAAAAGCCTGTATCACAAGAATGAAAAAAAAACGCCTGGGGGTATTTGCCCACTCTACCTCCATGCCAAATTTCATGTTATTGGCCCAAAAAATGAAAGGGAGTTGAAATCAAATTTAAAGAAAATGGCAAGAAGAAGAAGAAGAAAACTAGAAAAGGCCAATATTTGCTTTGGAGACAAATACAGCGATGGGTCACCACATTTTACCACATGGCAGGGAAAGAATGAGAAACACAAGGGAAAACAACGATTTACCAGGGTTCTAGCGACCGAGAGAGGGGGATGAGGCACGGTGCGGAGCTTTTAAAAATTTAAGCTTAAAAAGCAGCCATTTGAGGGATACCCAAAGGGAAAAATGTCATTTCTAAGGTATGTACAATGTATCATTGATTAGTAATTTTTATATTTTTGCAGCTTGGAATCTTCACAAAATACAGAAGATACTCCAAATCAGACACAACCAAGAACAGACTCTGAGATAAATTAAATGTTAAACATAGCATCTGGTGTGCAAAGTTGTAATATTCTACATGACAAAAAAGTAACTATAAATAATATAAGAAATACGTCTGTTTTGCCTGCTAATAGTGTCTCATTATGAGGCACTTTTAATCTCCTTTGTGCCATTTCTGTTCTGCAAAACTGGGCCGAAATTTGACGTGATTCAACACGTGGCTTTGTTGTTATTGCCAAGCTTTGATGCTGACATGATTACAGGCACACCCAGTATGTCGACATAGATCGCACAGTAGCTAAGAGCATGAAATCGGCATGGCACCAGCACTGACGCATATGTGGCAGGAAAACCCACGTGTGTCACAAAGATCACAAACGCCCGTAAAGAAAAACGGCAAAAATTTGACAAGAGAGCAATAATTTGTATTTACTTGTTTAAACTATGAACGGATCCAAGGGGTGAACTCCC
>NW_017802625.1:735134-736292 GCF_001625305.1 Branchiostoma belcheri | reverse complement strand
TTCTTCCGTACTAGCAACATTTCCGGTGTAAAGAAGTGTCATCTTATCTCTCATACACGAGACAAATTTTGAAAATAACTTGGCTGTATCGTAGCTTTCATTGCTGTTTTATTCAACAAAAGTGCTCCTTGGTTGTAAAATGATCACTCATCTGTTGTCTCCAGTACAGTTTCAAATGGTAGCGTGATCGTAGCGTGCGAAAAATCGGCGTTAAAGGTCAGAAAATCGCTGGAAAATAACTTGCATCACACATTCGCTACCTCGCCGTAGAAGAAAATACGCGCATTTTCTCATTAATATAATGCTAATATGTAAGTAGCAGCGTGAACTCTACACTCTGATTCGTTGACCTCATATGACCTGCGCTCTGATTGGATAGAGCCATCTTTGCAGAGCTGCAGTTTGTTTGTTGGCGAAGAGAGTTACACTACGCTACTTTCTACGGTGTTTCTACCACTACTTAGTAACATTCCATTAAAGAAATTCATTATTAAGAATTTTTGGGAAAATGTATGTATCCATATTGAGTGGTGCCTTTTCAAGCAAGCCGGAAGTGTTAGCAAACCGCGGCGTGGATAGCGAACTGCGGCGTGGATTTTCATGCAACCCGCCCGCTACAAGACCATCAAAAGCGTAACTCCCAAAAGAGAATTTTCAAATCCGAAATGATTTTGTTCGATGAGAAATATTTGTGGATACATTTTACCGGATGGAAACTTGAAAAACGGGCTTTAATGAGATTAACGTATGCGAAAGGCGCCGACATCAATTGTTCGTCAGCATATAACAATAACAATAGCTGTTGTAACATAGGGCTGTCGTAACATAGGGCTGTCGTAACATAGGGCTGTCGTAACATAGGGCTGTCGTAACATAGGGCTGTCGTAACATAGGGCTGTCGTAACATAGGGTATGAACCGTAACTCTTTGTATTTTTTTCACCTTGGCAAGATATAGAATTAATGCAATTTAGTGGAAGGTGTTTATGTCCAGAGTTACAAGGAGAGATCTGTTGAACACGGGAGGAAACATATTTGTGCTACATACATCGTGGCGTGGGAATTGTTAAATAGGCCAGCCCATATATGGCGTCCCAGAGGGAAAGCCGACACTATGAAGGGGGCGGAACATCCCTTCTACAGACTGGGCTAGACACCC
>NW_017802625.1:690066-734836 GCF_001625305.1 Branchiostoma belcheri | reverse complement strand
ACTTTTGCTAAAAAAAAACATTTTTCACATTTGATCTGGCATTTTTGAACAAAGAAATGCAGTCACAATGCCGCTACGTTGTACTGAAAATTAGCGTAGCGGGGGAAAATTGGCGTAGCGGGTCAAAATTTTAGCGTCGCGGGCCCCGACGCTACTTAGCGCTAGCTAGAACCCTGTTTACATTGATATAACTATAATATGAAGTAACATACAACTAAAACAACAGTTGGATAGCTATTCCCTACTTTATTGGTTAGGATTTTTTAATTGCATAATGCAAACTGTTGATTTTCAAAATAAAATAAAAACGTTCATGCCCCGCATTCCAATGCTGGAGCAGAAAAGCTTGAAATACCTACCAAAACACTTGAATAAAGACATACTGTCAGTATGGAAATGCTCTGTGCAGGTGTTAATCAAAGTTAAATCCCAACAGCCAATCAGCAAGAAGTATAGAGGAAAGCTGCATGCCTATTGGTTGATGCCCTGCATTCCATTGTGATGACTCATGCCCAGACGTGGTAAACACGGCACACTAACACAGTAATACATTTGCTACAACAGCCAAAAAACTCAAATAAAACCATTCTAAAAGCCTGTATCACAAAAATTTAAAAAACGCCTAGGGGTATTTGCCCACTGTACCTCCATACCAAATTTCAGGACCTTAGGCCCTAAAATGAAGAAGCTGAATCCATTTAAAGATATGGCAGGAGGAGGAGGAGGAGAAGGAGAAGAAACATCAGAAAAAGCAATATGGGTTCACCACCACTTTGTGGTGTGGTGAACCCATAATTAAGTAACGTGAGCCACTAGGTGGTGAAGTCATAAAAATCTATGGCATTGATAAGTATTGTCTCACCTGCATGAACAGGTACAAACTCTGTGTCTTCAGGTCAACTGGTTTGCTGAGCCGTCATCACAGGTTTCTCCCAGTCAGGACAGGAACACCAGGACACACCTAACTAATATAATGAATAATTAGTGTGATGCTCCCCAAAAAATTTCCAGGCAACTAGGTGACTATGAAAGTGATAAAACCCTGCAATTTAATTACCAGTATCCCTTTGCTTAGATATGTACACAGTGTTAAAAGTAGCTTGTTATACCTCTGAATTCTTAACACAGAGAAAAAATAAATTTGAAAGCATGCATTGTCTCACCTGTACAAACTCTTCACTCTGTCGTGAACTTCAAACTGTCTTATCTAGCCTGGTTTGGACAGGAACATCAGGACTGTTGACCCTACATAATCATAAAAGAACAATTGATGCCAGGTACATGACTATTGTATGAATGGGTATCTAGCTACCAGGTAAAGATGATCTCTTGTATGCGACCTTTTACTTTGCCTCTTCCTAGAAATGTTGACAAGTGCTCAAGAAGTGTAATATACTTACAGTAGTGTAGTAATTTATTCAAGTCAAAGGCAATACAAAATTTATGTGAAAGATGTTTTGCTACATGTGTGTTATTTCTATAAAGTGTAAGACATAATGGAAGAGTGCTAGAGTCAAACAGATATTCTAAAGCATTGTCTCACCTGTGGATGATGTTGTTGTCATCTTGCTCTTGTAAATAGTAAATAAAATAAATAGTAAATAGTAGGTTGAATGCAGAATTCAGATTTTTCTCACCTGAGAGTCATCTTTGGTCTTCAAATCAGCTGGCCTGGTCCAATCTGTCTTGTCAGGTTCAGACATAGTCTTCACTCCTGTATAAGTCGGCAGCCACCTAACTATGCAGACGTTAAAAGTTACACACTTGTTTCAAATAATACCAAGTAAATGATAGGTAAAAGGTAGAATTGGAATTTTTCTTACCTGATATTCCTCTTGGGTCATCAAATCATCTGGTCTGGTCCAGTCTGTCTTGTCAGGTTCAGACAGAAGTCCTCACTACTGCATCAGTCAGCAGCCACCTAACAGTCAGACATTAGAAGTTACACAGTCTCAAACAACATGAATTAAATAGTAGGTGGAATGCAGAACTGAGATTTTTCTCACCTGATATTCCTCTTAGGTCTTCAAATCATCTGGTCTGGTCCAGTCTGTCTTGTCAGGTTCTTACAGCAGTCCTTGCTACTGCATCAGTCAGCAGTCACCTACCTATGTAGACACCAAATAGTTGTAGGTAAAATGCAGAATTCAGATTTTTCTCACCTGATATTCCTCTTTGGTCTTCAAACCATGTGGTCCAATTGGTCTTCTCAGGTTCAGACAGTAGTCCTCACTCCTGTATAAGTCGGCAGCCACCTAACTATACAGACGTTAAAAGTTACACACTTGTTTCAAATAATACCAAGTAAATGGTAGGTAAAAGGTAGAATTGGAATTTTTCTAACCTGATATTCCTCTTGGGTCGTCAAATCATCTGGTCAGGTCCAATCTGTCTTGTCAGATTCAGACAGCAGTCTTCACTACTGCATCAGTCAGCAGCCGCCTAATTATACAAACATTAGAAGTTACACACTTGTGTAAAAGAAATAACCAAATAGCTGCTGGTAAAATGCAGAATTCAGATCTTTTTCACCCGATATTCCTCTACTTGGGTCTTCAAATCAACTGGACAGGTCTGATCCAATCTGTCTTGTAAGGTTCAGACAGTAGTCCTCACTTCTAACTGCATAAGTCGGCAGCCACCTATACTATGCAGACATTAAAATGTACACACTTCTCTCAAATAATGCCAAGTAAATGGTAGGTAAAATGAATTCAGATTTTTCTCACCTGATATTCCTCTTGGGTCTTCAAATCATCTGGTCTGGTCCAATCTTCTCATCAAGTTCTGACAGTAGTCTAATCGCTACTGCATGCATCAGTCATCACCTATACAGACATTATAAGTTAGACACTAGTCTAAGATAATAAAAACTACATGTACGTAATACATTGTAGCAATGCACACACACCTTAAATCTTTTCACTTTAAAACAAACACATACCTCGCCCAAAACTCTACATAATGACCATAAAAATGGGGATAGAAACAACAATAAGATAAATCACTCCCCTTCAACTGAAACTTAATTGGAATACGAAGAAAACTCGACCGCAAAATGTTTTGAAAAGAGGAATTGCGACCTTCCAGCGTAGCCAACTCTACTACAGTGTTTGCGCCACAAAAACGTGGGCTTGGTCATTCCTATTTACTGAATTACTCTAAAATGGAAACGAACAAGCTTTTAAATTATACATAATACATCGCAAATGATATATATTAATGAAGAACGAAAGTATGGTCAACTCGACTTAACTAGTTTTCAACTGTTTTGTATTGTATTCATTTCGGCGCCTTCAAGCTTTGAGGACCCCATCTTGTTTATGCAAATTTTTGGCGGGAAAAATAACTAATTATGTACACGGCCACATTCCAACAGGTGTTTTGAACCACGTGGAGATAAAGAGAGGAAAAGGTTTGGTCAATGCAGAATTTCCTTCGACAAATATAACCCCAAAACGCTGAGCAATTGACTAAAAAGACATGCACATACATTTACTACTCGACAAGCGCATCGCAACAATGAAAATGTTGAAAACGCAGCAGCTTGATAAGACCTTTTCTAAGCCGGTCCAAAATTAGGAACGGTCGCTCCCTAATACAGGAATAGGTCATTTCTTTCGAAATATAACTTGCTTGTTCGTACTATGGCTGCTAAGGAATAATGTCAGCCAAAAAATTTGCTGGTTTACCTGCAACAATGAGCGAATCCGTCTCTATACCACGCTACTCTCCCAAACTGTCTCGCCATTTTGTCTTCTCCAAGATTCGCCAGCTCAGGAAATCCGCGTTTTTTCTTCAAAACATCACCAGAACGCCACAACTCCACAGCGAAAACTCCCAAACATTCTGCTGCACACTTATTAAGACATTCTACCGACGATAACGCTAAAAAGCACCCAGAAATTTGTATCTAAAATCAGCTCAGAGTATCCCCGTCGTACGAAAGCGCCATTTTGAATGGACTATACCAAACTTGTTTTTACACAGGTGTGCAGAACGGCCGTGCATAATTAATGTGAAGTTGTTAATCTAATTATGACGACCAATGACAGGCCGTTTCGGTGCCAGGAACTTATATGTTCCGAAGAAGGACGATTAGATTATCTAATTACGAAGGATACTAACGTTGATGTCAATCTCGGTAAAAAGAAAATGGATTAAAATGCAGCTACAGGGCACCTTTAAATTAGTATTTCTATCATCAAAAATAAACGTTTTCAAGAATAAGCTGTTATGTGGCCACAGTATGAAACATAACACTCTTGCCCAATTTTCCTATTCATTTATTTTCGCGGGGACTTTATTCTGTGGTAGAATAAACACCTTCCACATCCACGCAAACCTGTCCTTGGTGCTGAACACCATCCACACACAGGTAATCCTGTCCTTAGTGCTGAACACCTTCCACACACAGGCAAACCTGTCCTTGGTGCTGAACACTATAGCTATCCACACACAGGTAAACCTGTCCTTGGTGCTGAACACCATCCACCCACGATGCTGCATATTACTGCTAGTTCATTGTCAATTTTAACCTGCATATATTTTATTCTGTCGGAATTTCCTTTTAAAATGTTTGTTATGGAACGGTGCAATTCAGTTACTACTGCAAGGCCGTTTTGTATTGTGAATGATAATAAACCAATGATGAACCTATCCTTGGTGCTGAGCACCTTCCACACACAGGAAAGTCAATTTACTAGCTAGCTTAACTAATCTCTCCAATTAACTCAATAATCAAAGCAGTTAGTGTTGTTTAGTGGAAGTAAAGCACAGGGAATTTTGTCATTTGGCGACTTGAGAAACGATCGCGAGATGTGCTCTTATGGGGGTTTCACGCCAGGTCTTTCCTGCTGTTTGAGGCATATGGATGTAATTTGCATAATCTATGAGGAAATTCTATAACTCAGCTGCATTCCATGATAGGGCTATTTGACATATGTCAAGCTTGTGACATATGTAATTAAGAACGAGACACAGGCAGATATCGATTATGCAAATTGAGACTTAATTTACGTAATTAATAAGAAAATGTTAGAATTCCATAGTGTTATCTGCCTGGAATTTCATACTTGGGGTATTTGAAAGTTAAGTGAATGTGAACATAATTAAACATAACTTATTCAAATAAGGGCCTCATTTGCATAATTTATGAGGAAATGCTATAATGGCATTCTTTGTTAAGACAAGACTGTATTTTGGTGTAGAATATGATCAACAGATATAATTCATGCAATTGAGGATCCTATTTGCATAATCAGGGGGATTAATAATGTATACTTTCTTAATCATAAGAAAGTCATTTGGCGAAGGTATGAGATCGTGGAAATCTAGTTTTACTTTCAATAGGAAGAAGGTTGTAGGTATGATTGACATATCATGTCCTTGATGTATCATATTTTTGATTGGTGTCCCCAGGTTCAAACACATGTAGGCAGTAGATTACATGCATAGATGATTGTTATGCTCAATTTGAGTTTTAACTAAGGCCACACCAATTTAATTTAGTCTGTTGGTTCTCGGATTCGCCTCTTCATCTTTTTCTGATTTGCAAAAAAAAAAAGATTTTCAGGTTCTAATTCTATATAAATCAACTCAAATATGCTCATATTTTCCCCTTAATAGTTGAGGAAAGTCATTTTCTTCCTAGTCGTTACTGATTTCCATCAATACGGTGGTTTGATGAAAAGTTCAAAACGTATTGTTTAAATAGTAACCTAGCCTTTTGTGTTGACCTTATGGCTCCTATCATACCATTTGGGGTTATAATAGGATGCATAGACCTGTTTTTATTTTTTTTTCACCCTGTCACTTATGTATTTTTTGTACTGGCTTCTTCTCTTTGCTATTGCCATTGCCAAATTTGTTATCACCAGTAACGAGTATCACTCAACCGATATAAAATGCCCCCCTTTAGCGAACCTGAATACTAACAGGTGCGATCTGATTTGATACAGGACAAGGTCAAGGCTTGGTGGTTTAAGTAAACTGCCGATCACCCTCGGAACTATATAATTCTTTTTTTTTTCGGTAACGTAGCTCAAATATCTTATGTGTTTGTTCCGGTGACGGCCACTTTTGGAAGTTTGTAGCGGGTAGGGACTCCATCTTGTCCTGACTAAATCTGCGCTGCTAGCGGCCGGCCCGGCAATACCAGCTGTGGCAATACTGGCCGGGACACCATCTGTGGCAAAGAATTTGGCCGTGTTTTACATGTGGTTTACCCCGAAGCCGGTTTCAAGTGGCACCATCTGAACGCTCCAAATCACATTGAAAGCGCCTCGATTCCAAACCACTTGTAGAGGTGGTTTCGAATCGGTTTTCCCGCATCGCGATATTCGTCTGAACGCAATGTGATTTCAATGTAACTTCGCCTGGTCAGGGATTTCGGGGTGATATTTCTTTATTTATATGCAATTCACCAATTTCACACTTCCCATAATGCCTAGTAACGGTCACGGATATGACCTATGACCACCCCCCCCCCCTTCCTCGATGTAAGGTAGCAGAACACAGTATTCCTCCGCGACCCCCGGAGACGGTGACGTAGGGATAAGAAATGAGTGCGACAAACAGCTTGCACCGCTTGTACACAGCCTAACGTGGATGACACCGGGACATACAAGTTACCGTATGGTACCATAATATGTCGGCTTTGATATCGCATAATTGAGATTAGGAAGGCTGCTCGATCGGCGTATAAATGCGCGTGACCTTTTCGCTGCCTGCCATGGTGAGTCGGCTGCAGTTCCGGTGCGCTCCGCAGGAGGCCATTTAAAAGAGGTCGGCATAATGTCAAAAAAACGATAACTTTTTGTACTTTTTTGTTATTTTGTACATCGTACCCTATATTTGAACATATTCGTTTCTCGCGCTTTTCTATGGTACCCTACTGTATTTTTATCCGAGTCGATGTCAGTCACTTCTGGGTCCTTAACTATAGAAATCCCCATAGGCGAAAAACTGTGTTCTGCTACCGTAATATTTCCAACAAGTTCTATCGACAAACTGGTCAACTATTGTTTTGAATTATTTGTCTAGTATAAAGCGCATGCCATAATTGCATTTTTCTTGGAATTAGAGAAAATGACGTACCTTCTATCGTTCTACCTTCTACCGAAGACTCTCCTACTCGCACGGTCGCATTACGTATACCAAGGACATTGCGTCCTTGCGTATACGTATATCATGGAGGACCTCAATGCGTATATCTCGGCGGCTATGTAGGATGGCCGGCTATATTAAAATAATGCGTTAAAAACTCTTCTCCACCACCGCGGGGCCTGCACAGGAGAAGACACTGTCAGGGAAGGTTGTGGAAATAAAGAACATCTCTTATACAACTTTGTCGACTCTGTATCGTCACTTTACCCCAATGTGACATATAATCACAATCACGTCGGACATGCCGACAGTACCAGTATTGGTCACATACTAAACCGTCGGACGCCGACTTTTTACACGTTCCAACTAAACGCAGTAGTAGTCTGCTCCGTAAGACAACTAGAAAGAAAAAAGTCACCCAACAAAAAAAGATGGCTGCTCTAGTGAAGTGCTCGCGTGCTCTCGCTCGGTTTTCGACGATTCCCTCGTGCCCGAGTCTCCTTCAAGCAGGATGTCCGCGCTACTGTAGTGTCATGTCGCGCCCTGTCCGAGACAGGATCCAGGAAAGGCGTCAGCAGGCGCTGTTAGGGGGAGGGCAGCGGCGAATTGACGCGCAGCACAAAAAGGGCAAACTGACGGCACGAGAAAGGATCGATTTGCTGTTGGACCCAGGTGAGTTTGTTATGATATTATCAAGGGTTGACCCAGAAACAGTTTTTGGGACATTTTTTCGCCATTTCTGCTGAAATATGTATATTTGGGGGTTCTAAACTCTTGTTATTCCTGTGTTTTTCCTTGCTTTCCTAGGGACGTTCGTTGAGTATGACATGTTTGCCGAACACCGCTGCTCGGACTTTGGTGGTCTGGAGAAGAGCGCAAACCAGTTTCCAGGCGACAGCGTGGTGACAGGACACGGTCGGATCTATGGCCGGCCCGTTTACCTTTTCAGTCAGGACTTTACCGTGATGGGGGGCAGTGTCGGCAGCGTTCATGCGCGCAAGATATGCAAGGTTTGGCCCATTTATTCACTTCTGGAGATTTTTTCCATTATTTTTTCCATTGATTTGATTTGATTTGATTTGTTGAAATTGCAACAGTGCAATACACGCGGAACAGAGGCAGCTGCTGCTGGTGTTGTGTCCCGCACATAGAAACAAATACTGGACAGACAACACTCATTTTCACTTGAGTCTAGTGGGGAAAGTCGTGTAAAGTGCCCTTCCCAAGGGCACAAGATCGGTGGCATGTCAGGACTCGAACCCGGGACCTCTTGATTCCCGGAATCCGAGTCGCGCACCTTATAACTAAAAAAATATAAGACAGTTTGTGACCATGAAGCTCCCTTTACTTTCGAAAAGGTCCAAACTATCATTACAGGGAACTCCATTTTGGTCTCTCTACATGAGGAATTATGTATCCAGATTTAACAAAAAAGAGAAATCTAGTGATAGTGACATAGTACAAAATGAGCATATTTTATTATGTGTAAGATTGTAACAAAAAAACCTTTTTACCCCCCCTTAGATAATGGACCAGGCCTTACTAACAGGAGTGCCGGTGATTGGTCTGAATGACTCGGGCGGTGCCCGTATCCCGGAAGGGGTGGATGCACTGGAGGGGTATGGAGAAATCTTTCAACGGAATGTGGAGGCCTCTGGTATGATTTGGTTCAGATATTTTGTTTAACATTATTTCTCTCCATCTCTGCTATTAGTGTAATAGTTTTTGTTTCACGATCTCACACCTCCGTCAGTAATAGTTTTGTTAGAAAGGAGGTATATTTGATGTATCCTTCGATATATGAGGCACATTATCAAACTTGACCGTCGTGTGTTCATCTCCACCTCAATAACAAACGTCTCGAGTATTAAATTCCCATCATTTACCAGTAAGGTGTAACAGTAATTTCCCATTTATTATGCAAATGAGATGCTAATTTGCATAATTTGCATCTCATAATGTTTCCCTCCACCCAAGTTCCATATATCACGAGTTCGAAAGTCCTTTCATTTATCAGTCATCGAATAGAACCTTTCCTAATTAATTATGCAAATCATTGCCTGATTAGCATAATTCATATATGGAAGTGTTCATCTCCACCCAAGGAACAAACGTTCCAAGTATTAACGTCCCATCATATACCAGTAATGTGTTATAGCTATTTCCCATTTATTATGCAAATGAGGAACCAATTTGCATAATTTCTATCTCATAATGTTTTCCTCCAAACAAGTTACATACGTTACGAGTTTAAATTTTCTATCTTTTATCAGTCTGTAAATACAATTTCCTCATTCATTATGCAAATGAAGCCCTAATTAGCATAACTAATGCGTCGATGGACTTATATTCACCCAGGTATACTACCAGTCAACTATCATGCCAATCTGTCTCATAAGTCCTGAGTTATTCGCTTTCAAAGTTTCCAACAAAAACGCCGCTGCAGTTCTAATAACGGTTGCTAGGGGATCGTTACATAACTTATTTCTTAGCCCACAAGCTTCCTACCACGAAAAAATCATGACCGTAGCATGTTCAGAACACGAGATATAGAAACAGGAAGTGCTGCTGCAGTACCAAGGAGAGCCGCTAGGGGGTCCAAAATCTAATCGTTTCCAGATCTAGTGACAACCTATCCACACACCAAATATCATTACAATCCATCAATGCGTTCTGGAGTTATGCTGTTCACAGAAAGACTGAATGACAGACTGAATGACTCACAGACAGACTGAATGACAAACGCGACTGAAAACATAACCTCCTTGACGGAGATAAAAATAAATCCGTATGGTATATGTTGAAATTTTTTTTACATAGTATCCAAGATTTAAGAGCTGGCAAATATGACACATTTTTGTGTACCGTATCTATTTCAGTAATTTTTATATTTCAGTCCACACCATGGTATGGATGAAATATATTGTGTTCTCTGATGTTTCTTCTTCTTCTTCTCCTTCTCCTGTCAAACAGTCAAAGGGATTCAACTCAGCCATCATTCAGCCAAATGACTTGAAATTTGGCATGGAGGTAGAGTGGGCCAATACCCCCAGGCGTTTTTTTCATTTTTTTGATACATGCCTTTGAAAAAATTTTATGAAGGTTTTTTTGGGGCATTTTTCGACAAAAAATGGATTTTTGGATCCTGAGCCCCGGTTTTACAACCAAATGCTCTGAAATTCGGTATAAGGGTACCTTGAACATGTGTCTACAGAATAGCAGTCACATATTTGGCATACACCACTTCCAAATGACTCATTTGGGGGACTTTAATTGCTATTTCAGGCCAAAAAAGGGCCAAAAGTGCTATACCCGTTCCATGTTCTATCTAAAGAATGGCCTGTTCCATCTGCCACTGGCCATGGAACACGTGTTCCATTGGGGGTTACCTGGGGTCACATTGCACGTAAGTCGTGCGTAATGACCCACACATTCAATTTTATGTGGCTAAGACCTTCAAAATGTATCAAATCTCATCATTGTTAGTATATTTGCATACCTGTAATAAGATTAGTAAAGCATTCGAGATCCAAAGTGCTTGTTGTAGCATCTTTGTTATCAATTACATAGCTACTATTTAATTCATTTATTTGAGAACCTTTGCCAGTTTTACACTGGGGTAAGTTTGGAATAGTCCACTTTTGCGTGGGAGGGAGATGGACTGAAATATGCTGTATTTGCTCCCAAGCAAATGTCGGCCTTTCTAGTTTTCCTAGACTTCATTATGTGCAAAAACACGTATAAACTTTGCATGATAGAGTTACTTGTTAACACACCAGAAATACATTAGGGAGTAGTAACACTAAACTCTGATTGGTTGCTAGGCGTGGTGCCCCAGATCTCCATGATCATGGGTCCGTGTGCGGGTGGAGCGGCCTACTCACCGGCCCTGACAGACTTCACTTTCATGGTTAAGGACACGTCCTATCTTTTCATCACTGGCCCTGATGTGATCAAGTCTGGTAAGGTTACAATCCCCTTGTTTTCGAGGTGACGTCACTGGGCAACCATTTTAGCAAGCTAAGGTTGCTCTTTTTGCAGCATTTTTTTTGGCAAGGTTGCTCACTGGGCTGAGTATGGGGCATTTTAATCATGAGGTGAGCTTATTTTGGACACCATTTGATTAACACATGCAACACATTTCCGTGAATAATTTCATCAGGTTGGTGAATGATTTAATAATAATAACTTTATTGCACAAGAGTTGTACATGGTACAAAGTATGGCAAAACTTATCTATAAACTTAACTATGGACTAAACTAACTAATACAGGAGTTTGTGGCTGATATAGGATGTGAATGAACTTTTACAATATTGGAGGAATTTCTTATGTCTAGACATTGTTTGATATACATTCCTATATCTACCATACATGAGTTATCACAGGTCATTATTATCTTAAATTTGCTACTTAAATCCATCGATGTAAATTCTGGTACATATGACGATAGTTTCGTATTTAATGAATTGCGTACATCAACATACTTAGGACATTCCATCAAAAAGTGATACTCATTCTCAACTAGTTCTGGGCAGAATGGACAAACCCTCTGGTCAATAGGAAGCCGCCTTTGAAATCTTCTAAACGTTCTTTATTCACAACCATCAGTTTTACATAAGCCAACGTTTCGATGACCGTCTGTCATCTTCGTCAGGGCAATCTTCGTTGGCTTATGTAAAACGTATGGTTGTGAATAGAGAACTTTTATATTGGATGCAACACATTTATTTGGTTAATATACACTGAACTGTAAAACTCTAATAATACTAAGTATCGGATAACATTCTTGTTACCATGCTCTTCTTGTTGCGTGATTGAGTAAACTGATTTTCTTGTAATTGCATTAGTAACTTGTGAGGTAGTTAACCAGGAAGAGCTGGGAGGAGCCACGGTCCACACTACACTGTCGGGTGTGGCACATAAGGCGTTCGACAATGATGTTGATGCTCTTCTGCGGCTACGGGAGTTCTACAACTTTCTACCTCTCAGCAACACGGTCAGTCCGTCTGTTATTACAAGACTACGATTTGATTATGAATGAACACATAGTTATTGCTCGACAGTTGTACAGGGTACAATGAAATGAAATGAAACTTTTATTGCATGTTCATTCCCCGGGGGATAAATGCACAGATGTACAGAGTACAACGTATTAGAGTTTAGACCCGATGTTAGCCCTTCTCTATTACCATTGTTGTAGTACTCTCTCAGAGAGTACTACAACAATAGCGACAAAGAAGGGCCAACATCGGGTCTAAGGTATACAATAGTTAAAAAGAAATATATATATATATATATATATAAAGTGATACAGATCTAAGGTCTAATGGCTTCTTCTCTCTTTTTGAAACATTTTGAAATATATTACTTACATACTTCATTGATGACGTCTATATTCGTACATGATATGATATATTTAAAAGTGACTTCCTTTGATAATGTTTTACATTTTTTGTCGAACTTAATTGAACTGAACAGTGATTTACGTTCGTTATCATATAATTTACAGTCAAGCATAAAATGCGATTCATCTTCAATACAAGAATTATTACAGAATGTGCACATTCTATCTTGTAACGGTGTACGGCTATGCCTGCCAGATTCTATGTTTACAATGTATGGCAACAATGGCACTATAATTATTACAACAATAGAGGTCTATTCCTAGAAACTCTGACCACAGAAATATGAGGCCGCGTAAATGTCTTATTTACATGATGTACTTTAAACGTATATGTCTGTCAAAATTCTTTGTCTCTTTTCTAAAGCGTTACATACATATTGGCCTAGATATGTAGATATGGAGTCCGGGCATGGCTGCATGTGATGTAACTACATGTACCTTTTAAGTATCCAAAATTGCATGTCAAGATGCTGCTTCTTAAAATTCGCTGAAAGACTTAACAAGAATGTCAAAACAATGTACCAAAAGACACACCAGAATCTCACTTGTAGCTACTTCATCATACCGATAGACATCTTTTGCCTAGAGTTGCTTCTGATTAGAACAATCCCACGCTTGTTTTACAAAGCAATAGTAATTTTTATGGATGACGTCCTCACGCGCATTGGTTTTGTCTGTTTCCAGGGAAACAAGAGCTTTTAAAAAAGCTGACCTTTCGCTTAGTTTGTATGCAAAGTTGTACTGAATGAGCTTGAAAATATTGTTTCGTAGCCGCAAGGCAAAAAAACAATATATTTTTGCCTTTTATAGATGTTTTTGCAAGCCAAAATGAATGGCCTTAGGAAGATAATGGAGGAAAGAAAGGAATAGTAAGACAACTGATGGTCTTCTCTGATTCATCGCAGTTTCCATTAAGAATAAAATGCCTTACTAGTACACTGGTTCTCTAACACTGTGTTCTGCCATACAATATTTTGTCACAGCATTCGTGGTCCCTTGATATATTGACCAACTAGGCATCTTGTTTTTTTTCGGCCAGTTTTTTTTTCGCGCTCTCGCATTAGATTTAGGGTTTCTAAAGGACGTCATCCATAAAAATTACTTGGTGTGGCCTTAGGGAAACATCCAAGGGCCAACAAAATGTGGCCGCAATGGCCAATTTTCCTTAGGCTAATACAGAGGTAATCTTGACTGTACTACTGTTATAAAAGTCATATCTTTGTTTAACAGGACCCTTCCCCAATCCGGCCCACTGAGGACCCTGCCAACCGCCTATGTCCGGTTCTGGACCACATGGTTCCCCTGGACTCCACCGAATCGTTCAACATGCTCGACGTCATCCAGACGGTGGTGGACGAGGAAGACTTCTTCGAGATCATGCCGAGTTACGCCAAGAACATCGTGGTAGGGTTCGCACGAATGAATGGTCGAACCGTCGGGATCGTCGGGAATCAACCCAAGGTGGCGGCAGGCTGTGTGGACATCGACGCCTCTGTGAAAGGAGCCCGGTTCATCCGGTTCTGCGATGCGTTCAACATCCCGATCCTCACGTTTGTGGACGTCCCCGGTTTCCTCCCGGGAACAGCGCAGGAACACGGCGGGATCATCCGCCACGGAGCGAAGATGCTGTTCGCGTACTCCGAGGCCACCGTGCCCAAAATCACCGTCATCACGAGAAAGGTAAGCAAGGTCTCAAGTGACAGTCGTATTTTTGTGAAGACATATAACTTACTAAATATTGAGGACAACAAGAAATTTTAAGTAACTTTATAAAAAATTACATGGTTTGGTAAGGCAACTTTTACTGAAAGAGCTTAAGTAATTTCTGGTGCTGCTGCTTGTTTGTACGTCATGTTTTTTCCGTGTGGATTGTCAGGCATATGGAGGTTCGTACGGCGTGATGGGAAACAAACACATGAAGGCAGATATCGTCTATGCCTGGCCAACGGCAGAGGTGGCTGTAATGGGGGCGAAGGGAGCTGTGTCCATCATGTTCAAGGGACAAAAGGACCAGGTCAGCACTATTACTGTTAGTCTGCGTAAGGCCACAGCAAGTAATTTTTATGGATGACATCAGCGCGCGCATTAAGTTTCGCCTGAGTTTGGAAAAAAAAACAAGAAATTTTGTTGCCTTCTGACAGTGGTCAATATGCCGAAAATGGGCAAAGATGTCTGTTGCCATGCCGCGGTCGGAACGTGAATGGCAGATAACTATGAAGAGAGGAGACAAGAAAAGGCTCTGATTTAATGTTTGTTTCTTACTTTGATGCAGTGATATGTGATGCTGGCTGTGTATATGTGATGTTCCCACTGAATAAAAACCATTTGTACAATGATTGAGTCAAAATTTTAAAGTGTAGGAACCTTGTTTTTTCGGTCCGCCTTGTTTTTTTCGCCCGCTCGCATTTAGATTTGGAGTCTACAGAAGATATAAAATTTACTTGCTGTGGCCTAACAATGAAACTCTGCCATCCGTGACTTAGGGCCCCTTCCCGCAGCTAGGGGCCGGCTTATGTTTGCGGGCAGCGTAAAGCTTGAGTTTAATCAGGCTATATTACTGGAAACATTCGATATTCTGCCACTGTTATTGATGGTTTGGTATCTAAACTGGTGTATTGTCCCTTTTTTTGTTACAGTACATTGCTCCAGGTTAACATGAAATCGCATGTTTTCTGGCTGCAAGTGATTGAATTAGGTGTATGATTAGTAAAATGCCTTCATGCAGTCTTCAAATAAAAAGAAAGTGTTTCTTTAGCTTTCCCAATGAAAAGAGTACCCTGTCTTGTACCTAGAAATTTTGATTTTTTTTTATTATATGAAAATTATATATCAACTTCATTCCAGGCAAAGAAAGAGACAGAGTACATGGAGAAGTTTGCCAACCCATTCCCAGTAGCCATCCGCGGCTTCGTCGACGACATTCTCGAACCCAGGATGACCAGAACCCGCATCTGTCAAGACCTGGACCTTCTCTGTACGAAAAAGGAAAGCAGACCATGGAGGAAACACAACAACTTACCTCTTTGATTATTATGGCTTCACCACAAAGTGGTGAAGACATATTGTGTTCCCTCATGTTTCTTCTCCTCCTCCTTCTCCTCCTGCCATATATGCATTTCTTTAAATGGATTCAACTCAGCCGTTTTTGGGCCAAATACTAGTAACACGAAATTTGGCATGAAGGTAGAGTGGGCAAATACCCAGACGAATTTTTTTCATTTTTTTGATCTGGAGCTCTGGTTGTAAGACCAAATGACCTGAAATTTGGTATGGGGATACCTTGGACGTATGTCTGCAAAACCTCATTCAAGCTTTCAACATACACCACTTTAGAATCGGGAAAAATAGGGCTTTTTGGCTATTTTCGGACCTAAAATGTACATTTTTGGCTCCTGTGCACTAATATTAAATCCGAATGACCTGAAATTCGGTATGGGGATACCTTGGTCACATGTCCAAAGAATGCCATTCACGTTTTTGACATAAAATACTTTAAAATTGTGTAAAATAGGGCTTTTTGGCTATTTTCAGCATTTGGAAGATTCCATTGCTGCATGGGGGTATAGATTATTGTCAGCCATCGTGGGATAGACCCATTTTCGGTATGGGGGATGTGGTGAAGCCATCTGCGGCACTTGCTCCCGAGCAAATGTCGGCCTTTCTAGTGTTAATTACCTTTTCATCACGTATTGTATTAGTCTGCTGACTGACAGACCCTTAATGTGTAAGGTTCATCAAATAGTGATCAATTTTACAAAAATTGTTAAGCCTTTCATGCTATAAGGTATAACCTTTCTGTGCAAAGTTTGTATTAGTTATGGAGGTTAGCTTACAGCTAGAGAAACATTGTGAAACGTTAAAATTCTATAAGAGTAGCATGTGCACAGGAAAATGTGGGTCAAATGGCGGTATAAGAGGCTGTTAAACAAAAAAAATATTACGCTACCTTTTGTACAATATGTAATTGTCGTTGACTGGGTTAAAACATTTGCTGAATATCTAGTGAAGATTATCTAGTGAAGATTATCTAGTGAAGATTATCTAGTGAAGGTTATCTAGTGAAGGTTATCTAGTGAAGGTTATCTTGTCATCCAGAACCTATCTTCTATGAACAGGTTCTTTCTGCATGGTTCAAAGTAAATAACCAATGTACTGATCCCAACTTAGAGTATGGTATACAGAACCAGATGATCTGGGGTAATAAGTACATATTATCAAAAGGTAAACCACTTTTGTACCCGAACTGGATAAATTCAGGTTTTGTATATGTAAAAGACATTGTACAGAATGGAGTATTTATGAACGATAAAGCAGTCTTTCAAAAACTTAAAGTTAGAAGAAACTGGACATGTGAATTGCTCTCTGTCAAATATGCTATACAAAAATGCTTGAAAGAAACAGAGGTAACAGTTAACACTGAAAGTACTGGATCTACCAATGTCCCCAACTTGTGTCTTATGAAAACTGCCAAGCTGTATCAATTCTTAATGCAACAAAAATTTGAAACACCTGGTGTACAGGATAAGTGGGAGGCTGAATTTAATTGTAAACCTGACTGGAAAAACATATGGAAAAATCAAACTTATTTTCCAATAGGAAAACACTTGATGCAATTGAATTATAAGCTGTTACATCATATACTGCCATGTGGCCAGTTACTTTATGTTTGGAAAATAAAACCCAGTAATATCTGTAATCTATGTAACTGTATAGAAGATTATCAACATTTGTTCATTGCTTGTAGTAGGTTAAAATCTTTCTGGACAATAGTGAAGGATTATATATACAAGACTTTTTGCTGTAATGTTGTAATCGACTTCAAGGTTATAATATTAGGATATAAAACAGATCTGCCCAATCCCTCTGTGGAAATTAAGTACACAAACCTAGCTATCACTATCGCAAAATACGTTATATTTCGAAGTTGGCTGGAAAAGGACAAATACGATGGGATTGCAATAGCTAATATGTTTAAAACAGAATTCTCTTTGTATAAATAGGGTTGTCTGTTTTTTTTTATATATAATGTACACGTATTGTTGTCCTTTTACAATGTTACAATGTACATGTAGATGTTGTGAATAAAGGATTAAAAAAAAAAAATACTTGTCATCCAGTGGTAGACAAAAATTTCACAGGGGAAACCACATTCGACTCCGACTTAATTGCAAAACCCATTTGTCAGCATTTTTGTTGCAATTTTCCGGTTTTGTTAATTTACCATTGAAAAAACATATTTGCCTCCATGAAAATGGAGGTATATGTATTATTTTGGGCGGCGTGTGTGTCTGTGTGTGTGTGTCTGTGTGTGCTTCCGCAAACTTCTTTTCAGCATAACTTAAGAACGCATCGATGGATTGTGATGATATTTGGTATGTGGGTAGATCTTACGATGGCAAAGGTCAGGCTTAATTGTGGGCCTCTTGGTGGCTGACCTTGGTATTGCAGCGGAACTTCCGGTTTTTGTATTTTTTTGTCCTGGACCTGCTATGGTCTTGATTTTATGGTGGTAAGAATCTTTTTGTGTCAGGAACAAGTGGTGTTGGTTTAGTCCCCCTGGCAGCTTGTTCTGTAACTGCAGGGACGTTTTTGATGAAATCTTTTAAAGAGGATAAATCAACGAAGAAACATCGGATCTTCATAATTTTTTGACAGGTGGGTAGTTTAAACAAAGATGTACACAACTATGTGCAAATTATGAAGATGAGGACCAAATTTGCATGCAATGAGGAAAGTCCATAATTCCAGTACTTTACAACGTGTAACTTAATTATGGGTTAATGCCCCGCCCCGAGGCGTATATAGTGAGATAATCTCTGGTCAGGTGTGATAACCACCAAATAAACCACCAAGTGAGTCACAGACAGTGACTGAAGCTTTAAGTGACAGGAAATATGTGTGTATGAAAAACAGTCAATATGTTCTAAGCAGAAGGCCAGACATACAGTACCGGTAGTAAACTGCCTGAATAATTGAAGAGTTGAAGAGATGTAATAGGGATTTTGTATTGCTGTTTGTCGATTTCCGTAAGGCATTCGATTCCATCGATAGAGATGTGATGTTTGAAATTCTAGCAATGTACGGTATTCCACATTGTTTTATACAAGCAATTAAGGCCCTGTATAGAGATACTATAGCCTCAGTGATCACACCCGATGGTGAGACTAGTTCATTTGAGATAGTTACTGGAGTTCTCCAGGGTGATACTTTAGCACCATATTTATTTATCATTGTACTTGATTATGTATTACGAATATCGCTAGACGTAAATGAAGACAAGGGCATAGAAATCAAACCGCGCAGGAGTCGAAGGCACCCTGCCCAGTATCTCACTGATTTGGACTTTGCTGACGACCTTGCGCTGGTTGCTGAACTGATTAAAAATGCAAAAACCTTGCTTCAATCCCTAGAAGAAGCTGCATCCCTTGTGGGGCTTTTTTGTAATGAATCAAAGACTGAATACATCAGTAACATTTCTGGACCATTAGAACTGAGATCATTGTCTGGGGCACTCATTACAAAAGTAGAAAACTTTAAATACCTTGGTTCCTTCATTATGTGCCCAAGGAAAGATTTTGAAACTAGAAAAGCCCTAGCATGGGAAGCATGCAACAAATTGGATAAGATCTGGAAGTCTAATATCCCTAACAAATTGAAAGTCCAAGTTTTTCTTACCCTTGTAGAACCGATACTGCTTTATGGTGCCGAAAGTTGGACACTTACCTGTCAGCTTCAAAAACGATTGGACGGGACTTATACAAAACTCTTGCGGAGGGCACAGAATATGTCTTGGAGGCAACATGCCACTCTCGAAAAAATTTATGGAGGACTCCCAAGACTGTCTCAAAAACTCACCCACCGTCGAGTTATGTTCGCTGGACATTGTTTCCGAGCCAAGCAAGAAATTGTTTCATCTGTACTCATGTGGAAACCACGTGGACGAGTGCACTCCAGAAGTTTGACATTCACCGATACCTTAGTTAGAGACACTGGAATTGACTTTGATGACTTAGAAAATGTAATGCTTGATAGCGGCTGTATGGAGAGAAATCTGTACTAGCTTAGTCCCGGCTGTTAGCCGATAGATGATGATGATGAGTAAACTGCCAGAGAGTACACCAATCATCTAGGACACTCGTTAGTGTTCGCTGTCATGTGGATACAAGGTACTGTAACGTTACTGTATATTGAAATTACATTCTTCAAATTCTTCAGAAGAAATTACAATGTACAAATGTAGCTGGAGGCATTCTTCACGTGGACTTTTACTGAAAACTCTTGGCAGCATCTGAAACCATGTTTTCAATCCCTGGGTCTGCAAACCTTGACTCTCTCAGCTGATGACAATTTCTTCAAGCTAGTAATTATAAGGAAGATGAAAGAACAGTCAGGTATACCACAAAAGTTGACAAGCAGCATAGGCAGCTAATAAATCTAACGTTAACATTGTATATAAAAAGCACACATATTTCATCATGTGCAAACTGTAGTAGACTTAGAGTCAATCTGAACATCAATGTGGTGACCATTGATTATACCTACAACCTTTATGTTGTTAACAACTTGTGACCTCAAGTAAAGTGTGAATCAACAACAAATTGTTAAGGGTTTGAATAATTTTATCAAGCTGTATTCTACAAACGATTAAGAACAAAATTACTCATGGAAAAAACAAAGGGTTTGACTGAATAATTTGGTAAGGGTCTGGGTCAGTCAGGCAAATTATATTTTGTTGTTATCAAACTAAATACTATACGCTTGTTGTGTACGTCTGAAGTTTCACAACATTCCGCGAAAACCACGTTCTAAGCCAGGCTAAAATATATGTCGTTGTAATCCTTACAAGTCAGGGAACCTTGGGAAATTCACTTGAAGATCACACTTGTACACAAAAACGAGCTTTGTAGCGTCAAAGTTGACCTTTATTCGCTAGCCAAGAACTCATTTTGGCGTAGGTTTTCGAACTGTATGGGGATTTCCGTGATACCGCTAATAATCCCATCTACTTCCGGGTCACGGCTTACGAGGTTCGGTTACTAGTATATTACACGCCGAAGAGCGAAGGAAACGTTGCGGAGTGAAATTTCATGAAAAAAAGCTCTTAAAAAGCCGCGCCTATAAGGTTTCGCAACTTCTTCCCAAAAATCCAATTACGCTTTGGCGAGTATATTATGGTCTGCCCTCCGTGTCTATCATATAAATGATACACGTAAACGTCGGGTCGTCTTCGAAGTACCTTATGTATCATTTCAATGATACGTGTAACTACCTAGGTTTTCCAAAGTCGGACTGACTTCCAATATAGTAACCCCACTATCATATCTACGCATGTGTGAGACGGGTACATTGTACCAGCAATCATTTAAATAGCTAACAGAAGAGTTACCACTTGGCTCTTAAAAAGCTGCGCCAATAAGGTTTCGCAACTTCTTCCCAAAAATCCAATTACGCTTTGGCGAGTATATTAGGGTCTGCCCTCCGTGTCTATCATATAAATGATACACTTAAACGTCGGGTCGTCCTCGGAGTGCTTTTTGTATCATTTCAATGATACGTGTAACTACCTAGGTTTTCCAAATTCGGACTGACTTCCAATATAGTAACCCCACTATAATATCTACGCATGTGTGAGACGATCAAAAAATTCCTTCACCTTTGGCGAGTACTCTTTCTCGCAAAGGCGATTAAGGTCTGCCCTCCGTGTCTATCATATAAATGATACACGCAAAAGTCGGGTCGTCTTCGAAGTACCTTATGTATCATTTCAATGATACGTGTAACTACCTAGATTTTCCAAAGTCGGACTGACTTCCAATATAGTAACCCCACTATCATATCTACGCACTCTAATATCTATCATATTAACACCACGAAAACATGCCGCCATCTTGGATACGACCGGGCGGCAAACCTACATAGCCCTCCCTGGTGCCGCTAGCACTTCGGCAGAACGTACTGCACCTGCGCGAAACCCGTAGTGTATTGTACATAGCACTTCGGCAAAACGTCTCATATAAGGTCGTATTCGCGAATATAAGGAAAACATCTCGTCTGTAGTTGTCTTCGTCAGAAGGACTATGAAATTGTCTCGCCGGAGTGTGGGGAACTGCGGATTTTGCGATATAACTCTGGAGGGCATGATTCGACGTCCATGATTTTTGGCAGGCATATTACCGCTGTTGAGGCCGAAGTCAAGTACAAGTTTCGGCTTCGTGGGGGGTCCGTGCGTCACGTTAGTGCACCTTTTGTGTTTGTGGCTTGTTAGCAAGATAACTCAAGTATTTGTAAAATGTTGATTATAATTCTTGGTGTGGTGCTTACTATTGTCGGGACCAAGGTTAAGTTCGTTACTGAGCTTCGTGGGGGGTTTCGTTGTGACTACAGGGGGCATTTTGTTAATTTTTCTTGTGAGCAGGATAACTTTTGTATGTGTGGATGGAAGTTAATGAAATTTGATAGGCATATTACTGTCGTGGTCTCCAAGATTGAGTTCAAAGATGAAAGTCGTGGAGGCCGTTATGTCCCTGTAATAGGACCTTTTGTGTTTAGAAATCCCCCACCTACATCTGCTTGGAGACAGCCGACAGCTGGATATAGCCGGGGAACCCCATAATGGGATGGGATAAAATGACGTTACATTGAGGGATTGTACTATAACTTCAGCAGGGGGAGGATAGGTTGGACATATGTCAGGTTATTTTCTACGGCCACACCAAGTAATTGCTATGGATGACGTCCACTGGAGACCTTAAATCTAATTACCTTAAAATTTAAGGCAAGCGCGCAATAAAAACGCGAAGGGCCGAAAAACGAGATGCCTAGATTTGGAATATACTAACTGTAGAAGTACAAATGTTAGGACACAAAGAACACAAGAAACAAGTCTTCTATTTGTCATAAAGACAAATTAACAAAACAGCAGTAGTCACCCTGTTCTGATTCTTTCCTTTATAACATCTTCTCTTATTATATTTTGCGGCGCTGTCGTGACACTTTCAACACAGTAAGAATTTCTTGAACGTTTTTTTTCCAGTAACAGTCCAAACTCAAATAACGTAGGGGGGGGGGGGGCTAACACGGGTGACGACGCATCTGTATAATCTGCGGCAAACCGTTTCAGGGTGTTCTGTACCATAAAAATAGTACAGAGATTCTTTTGTTCTTTAGACCAAATTGATTATTAAAAAGAGTGAAGAATACGCATGTTAAATTCTCTAGAACGATGTACATGTACCTCTGACGAAGACATGAGATCTCCGACTTCTAGTTTCCAAATGTTATGTAGGAAATAATGAGAATAATGAAAAAATAAACAATATCATAAGAAACATCAGTGGAATGGGTTATTCACACATTTTAATCGCTGGAGACTTTAACTTCCCTGACATAAAGTGGCTAGAGGGAACAGGAACAACCCATACCAAAACCAGTGAAGCAAATAAGTTTGTGGAAGCGTCTAAAGACTCCTATCTTTATCAGCACGTTGTTTGCCCAACACGGCACCAAATGAACCAAGAGAGTCATATCTTGGACCTTGTTCTCACCAACGAAGACAATATGATTAGTGAAATAAGTACCAAACCCCCTATTGGAAAAAGTGACCATATTGTGCTGACTTTTGATTACAATTGCTACTCTGAAAGACAAAACATGGGTAGAAAATCTCGACAATACAATAAAGGAAACTACGATGCTATGAGAGAAGAACTGAATGATAATTGGGACGAAAACTTAAAGGACCTTAACACTGAGGAAAGCTGGGAGATCTTCCTGACGAGAATGAGAGAGTCAGTGAAGAAACATATTCCAAGTACCAAGGTTAAAGGCAAAAAAAGGAAACTCTCCTGGAAAGACAGTGAAACAACCTCGAAATTGAACAAAAAGCAAAGAGCATGGAAAAAAATTTGTAAAACCAAAAGCCACGACGACTTCAGTGCATATAAAAGAGCTCGTAATCAAGCACGTTGGGCCACTAGAAAAGCGGTTAGGAATTACGAGAAGCTGAAGGCAAAGAACATTAAAAAATACAAAACTTTTCTGGAAATATGTAAACAAGAAGTCAAAAACCAGGCAGGGTATACCAGACTTACAAGATGGGCCAACAATGGCCACTACTGACACAGCAAAGGCTGAAGTGTTGAACAAGTTCTTTGTAAGCACATTTACTATTGAGGATTCAGAGTATATACCCAAACCTCTCAAACGTCAGTATCAGGAGGAGTTGACAAACATTGAACTGACTACCGAAGAGGTATACGAGAGACTAAAAAGTCTGAACCCTAAGAAATCAATGGGACCCGATGATTTACACCCCAGAGTTCTGAAGTAAGAAGAAGAAGAAACCGTAGCGACACCGCTTCGGATCATATTTAACAAGTCGTTAAGGGAAGGCCGACTACCCGTAGACTGGAAACAAGGACATATTACCCCCATTTATAAAAAAGGATGTAAGAAAACACCGAGCAATTATCGGCCTATGAGCCTTACGTCTGTACCTGGTAAACTGCTAGAAGGATTTGTGAGGGACAGGCTACTGGATCATATGAAAACAAATGACCTTTTTACTTCATGCCAACACGGTTTTTTGCCGGGTAGATCGACCACAACACAGATGTTGGAATGCCTAGAGGTTTGGACTGACTGGCTTGACCAGGGGTATCCAGTGGATGCCATCTATTTGGACTTTAGAAAAGCATTTGACTCTGTACCGATCAAGAGATTGTTAGCCAAAATTGAGAGTTACGGATGTAAAGGGAATATTCTTCAATGGATCAGTTCTTTTCTGCAGTAAATCAGAATGGGCAGACGTATTGAGTGGAGTCCCTCAAGGGAGTATTCTCGGTCCTGTTCTCTTTACGTTGTTCGTCAACGATATGCCCGAAGTTGCAACAAGTATGTTGAGGCTTTTTGCAGATGATACTAAAATATTTAGAGCAGTGGTACAGAAGGGGGACTGTGAAAGACTTCAACAGGACTTACAAAATCTTCAAGAATGGGCCATGAAATGGCAACTAAACTTTCATCCGGAAAAATGCACAGTCCTTCGAATTGGAAAGGGGCACCCAGTTTTTGAATACACAATGGCAGGCACATCTGGTAATATCCCCCTAGCAGTCACTACTATGGAGAAGGATCTGGGTATACTAATGGATAAAGACCTTACATTTAAGGACCATATACACACAATTGCAAACAAGGCAAACCAGTTAACAGGACTACTGTGGAGAACATTCCAGTTTATCGATCAAAAAGTATTTCTCCTGCTTTTTAAAGCCCTGATTAGGCCACATTTAGAATATGGAGCCTCTGTTTGGTCTCCGTACAGACAAAACTTGATGCTTGAATTAGAGAAAGTCCAAAAAAGGGCCACAAAAAGAGTTCCGGGGTTGAGCAACCTTTCTTACGAGGATAGACTCAGAACTCTGAAACTCCCAACATTGGTCTACAGGAGAATTAGGGGAGACCTAATCAACACGTATAGATACATGCATGGTCTGTTTGATACACAGAACCTGTTCCAACAAAAAGCAGAATCAAGGACAAGAGGTCATAGCTTGAGAATAGCAAGGAAGACCTTCAAGGGGAATACAAGAGCATTATTCTTTACAAGCAGAATGGCCAACTGGTGGAACAGTCTTCCTGAAGAAGTGGTCTCTGCACCCTCGGTAAATGCCTTCAAGAACAGATTTGACAAATATATGGAGAGACATCCAATTATGTACAATCACACGGCCCTGGATTGCCCGCATAGGCCGGGAATGACAGTCCGGTAGAGCAACGAGCAGCCTAAACTGGATGGATACCTACCTGGCTGAAAGAATCTACTATCTACTATAAAACATATCCTCTGCAACAGACAAAATTCTAATGCAACGTTGACCAAAAATCCATCGAAAACGGTGAAAATACAGGGTTCTGCGCAGGCGCAGTACGTTCTGCCGACGTGCTGGTGCCGCTATGGTTACTCTACATGACGTGAAATTTTTGTGAGTTGCTTTCTTGGGATAAATCTATGTTCTTGGATACACATGGACTACATGTATATACAGACAATAGACATTCACAATATAACTTTGGAAGATTTTGTCAGCAAACGTTATCTGCGCCGGTGTGGTAACGTTACCATTTCAGACTAATGTGTTCCAATGTCCTTGTTCAGACAAACTAGTCAGACTGGTTCTATTACATCATTAAAGGTCAGACAACTCAGACTAGACAAAATAATAGTTTCTCGGCGCAGGAAGAAGGTAGGGGGTTCTGGCTTGTTTCTTTTATGAATTGTGCTTTTTTTCTGTTATAATATTTTGCTGCATGTCTATACAAACGTATATGCATTTATGTACGACTATATCTAAGCAGCATGCATGTGTGGTGTGCCCGTAAAAATCGGTCGTATGAAAAGCTATCTAAATGCAGGAAACGTGGAGGAAATAATGCAAGTCTGTGTAACGTTACATATATAAGGGCGAAGCTTGCATGCAATTGTACATGTTAGTTTAACTTTTCACCTTTAGGGCTTCTTGCTTTTCTTTGTTGTGAGTACAACATTAAGGTTTGCAGTAATCACTAAGGGAAGGGTAAGCACTCAGTCATCCTCTTTTCTGGCAAAGCATAAAGTTTTTTTTTTTATGTAGTGCAGATACTAATAGTGCAGACAATCATACCGAGTCATTGAGAACTTTTTTGTTCTGCCGCCGCAGGTGGAACATCAACAGATACCAATTATGCAAAAGATGACTTAATTTGCATAATTAATGAGAAAATTGTCAGCAAACGTTATCTGCGCCGGTGTGGTACCATTTCAGACCAATGTGTTCCAATGTCCTTGTTCAGACAAACCAGTCAGACTGGTTCTATTACATCATTAAAGGTCAGACAGCTCAGACTAGACAAAATAATAGTTTCTCGGCACAGGAAGAAGGTAGGGGGTTCTGGCTTGTTTCTTTTATGAATTGTGCTTTTTTTCTGTTATAACATTTTGCTGCATGTCTATACAAACGTATATGCATTTATGTTCGACTATATCTAAGCAGCATGCATGTGTGGTGTGCCCGTAAGAAATCGGTCGTATGAAAAGCTATCTAAATGCAGGAAACGTGGAGGAAATAATGCAAGTCTGTGTAACGTTACATATATAAGGGCGAAGCTTGCATGCAATTGTACATGTTAGTTTAACTTTTCACCTTTAGGGCTTCTTGCTTTTCTTTGTTGTGAGTACAACTTTAAGGTTTACAGTAATCACTAAGGGAAGGGTAAGCACTCAGTCATCCTCTTTTCTGGCAAAGCATAAAGTTTTTTTTTATGTAGTGCAGATACTAATAGTGCAGACAATCATACCGAGTCATTGAGAACTTTTTTGTTCTGCCGCCGCAGGTGGAACATCAACAGATACCAATTATGCAAATGATGACTTAATTTGCATAATTAATGAGAAAATTCTGTGACTCCTTATTGGTGAACGATGCGAATTTTATACCTCGTGACGTGTGTACGTTACTTGAAGGTTAACACCGCAATGTTAATGTGGAGGTAGTTTACATAATTAATGAGGACATGTTGAAATAAAGTATGACAAAGCAAGCCCATATTTCATGGAGGTATGAAATCTCGGAATTCTTGTTTCCATATGATGTGGTACTACGATTTCCGTTCGTCAGCTTCTTGCTAATTGCTTTATTTTTGTTGTGCTGTGCGCGTAGACTTATCGGAAGACAGCTTTCACATACAAACTTTCTAAATGGTAAAAAAAAATTCTCTTTGTTTCCTAATGTGCAACGTTCCTGTGTGCTGGAAAATTTTTTTTGTGAAGAAAACGATAAAGGATGTTTGTAATAGAACCTTGTAAAGAATCTTGTTTTTGAGCGTCAGGTATTGTCTGTAATCAGCGCCAGCGCCATATCCTCTTATCAGGATTGTATTGGAAAATTTTAGTAAATTGGCTTTCTTTTTGTTGTTTCGTACTAATAAACGAAGATTCCCATAGAAAACGTTACACCTTGTCTACAGAGTCGTAGGTAAGTCCGATGTATTGAAAAGGGCCCTGTTTGTGAACACCAGGTTTTGTCTACAGCCCGCGAGACATACATGGTGTTTTTATTTAGCATTTCTGGTGACAATTGGGTAGCTCTAGAGATTTAATGCAGAACGGGTTGGGTAGCTTTATTTGGCGTCCTGAAATGGGGTGTCAAGCCACCGTAGCTTTTTTGTGACATAGATTACCGTACGGGATCAAAACTTAGTCTCCACCAGACTTCTTTTGCGGGGTGAATAAATCCTAGAAATCGGCCTAAAAAGGGTATTAATTGGCCGGAGAAGATAGCCGGCCAGAGAATCTTCTCTGGCCAATTAATACCCTTTTTAGGCCGATTTCTACGATTTATTCACTCCGCAAAAAAAGAAGTCCGGTGGAGACTAATCAAAACATTCACAATTTTCACACATCCCATAATGCCTAGTAACCACGGATATGACGTATGACCACCCCCCTCCCTTCCTCGATGTAATATTTCCAACAAGTTCTTACCGACAAATTGGTCAACTATATTGTTTTGAGTTATTTATCTACATGTAGTATAGAGCGCATGCCGTAAGTGCATTTTTGTTGGAATTAGAGAAAATGACGTACCTTCTATCGTTCTACCTTCTACCGAAGACTCTCCTACTCCTTCTCCTACTCTCCTACTCCCCTTCTTACGTCATAGCCATCCATATCCGTGACCGTTACTAGGCATTATGGGAAGTGTGAAAATTTTTACAGATACAGTTTTTCAGCCTCTTCTTTCTGAGTTGTATATATGTATGGTTCCATTAATCTACGAGGGACAGTTTAACATGATTAGGTATGGATTTCTGCCAACATCATAATCTATGCAAAATAGAGAAGAGGTCTAAAAGCAGCCGTGTGGATAACCTTTGACCTCAATGCCATAAACTATTAGGTAAAGGATCACAAATCTGAGTTTTCTAGTTCAAAATGCTGAGTTTATTCAAAGGACAGCATAAAACTCAACCAAACATATTACAAGAGGAGATATTGGGGACAAAAAAATGTGTGAAAAAATGCAATATTTTTACTGGGGTCAGTTTTGACCCCACCGGACTATCCATAAACTTTCTAGTATAAGTCAATCAGCACTGATCCGTTCTCGGTTGAAACCTATGAGATGTTATAGGGCATCAAGACAAACAAACTCATGGGAGGAATTTAATTTCTAACAGAAAATGTCGAAATGGCACATAAAATATACGCCTGGGTCGGTATTGACCCCACATGTTGGCTTGAGGGTTAATCTGTTGTAAAATGACGTTACTTCTGCTACGGCTAACTGAAAAAGTGCTTCTACATCGGCCCGTACAAACATCTGTCAGCTGTGAGGGAAGCCATACGAGCAAATCACCTGTTACTGCAGCACGCACAGGAAACCAGCTGCAGGCAGCTGCAGGATTACTAACGTTCTCCCCGTGGGACATGTACAGACTGAACTGACCATATCCACATTACAACCTGACTTTAGGGTCAAAACGTCCTTCTGTAAAACCTGTCAGCTACGTTTTGAAAACAAGATAGATGTACTTGTCATCGTCTACCTGTATCTAAATTGTTCGAATGGGAAAAATTGCTTTCAGTATTTCATAATCTCAACATAGATAACAAGGATTCCAAGGAGAAAATATCCATCGATCACTGAGTACGTACATACACAAATATGGCAATATTGCATGTATTATGCAAATGAGGTCTTGATTTGCATAACTAGTATCTAATAAATGTTTCTGTCACCTAAGTCACACTGTTACGAGTGGTAAAGTCCTATCATCTACCAGTCAGCAAGTATTAACTTTTCTCATTAATTATGCAAATGAGAACCTTATTAGCATGACCAATGTATCATTCACCCATGCTACCTACCACCTGAATATTATGATAATCCGTCCTAAATGAGCTGAGTTATTCTGCTGGGATTCAAAGTTACCAGCAAAAACTCCGCTGCAGTTCGAAGGACAGTTTCTAGGGAGTGCAAACCTACAACACTTACTCTCTGGCCCAAGAGCTTTCTTCCACACAAAAATCGTGACAATACCCTGTCCGGGTCATGAGATATTTAAACCGAAATTTCCGCTGCAGTACCAAGGATAGGAGCCCCAAAATCTAATCAACTTGAGCCCTCATCGAGTCCCACACCCACCTACTAAATATCAAAATAATCCATCTTGAGTAATGCTGCTGACAGACAAACAGAATCATACACACACTAACGCCACCGAAAACATAAACCTCTTAGGCGGAGGTAATAAAAATATTTGAAAATCCAGCGTCCACTCTTTGGGATAAAAGGCTCATGCTAACAAGCTACCATTCTACCAAATTTCGACCTATTTAGCCTTGACACGACAGACAGGTACACAAAATAGTTTTGTACAAATTAAACAGCCCGGCTAATAGTACGTATGACTATGAGAATAAATTACATGTATATTTCTTTGTCTTTCACAGATATTGAAACAAAATGGCGCTGATGGTAAGACTGCTGCAGCGAAGCTCTCTCCGCAAGATGCCGCTGCTGAATAGTCGCTGGACAACAGCTCATATCGGCAGCGTGTCCATAAGCAGGGGACAGTCGTCTGCAACTCTCCCGCTCATGAGGTCCCATCTGGTCCTGAAGAATTCTCCCCAAGCCCTGCAAAGATTTAGCGAAGCTAAAGCCGACGTCTACCAAATGGACCTGGAAGATGGGGTACCGAAAGAAGAGAAAGAATCGGCCCTGAGGCTGTATGCTGAGACGCTGAAGAGTGGGATTTTCCACGGACATTCTGTATTTGTCCGAGTCAGTGACGCCAGAGACGACGCACAGCTGCAAAAGGAAGTGCAGGAGCTCTGTCACCCTGATCTGACGGGTTTTATCCTACCCAAGGTCGAGTCTTCCGATGACATACAGAAAACTGACGAAATCCTCTCTGAAGTTGAAAAGACGAACAACCTATTTCACGGCCACTTCAAGATCATGCCCGTCATTGAGTCTCTCGTTGGATTAAACCAGGCAAGGGCCATTGCAAAGGTAAACTTAATGCCAACAACTTTTATTACATTTGGAACTTTGGATGGTTGCGGAATGTGCATAGGAGATGGTGGCATTTGATTGACACGAAAATGACAGGATGTAACTTATTCGATAAACCTAATAAGAAAATTAACATGTACTTTTGCAGGCATCTCCACGGATATCTGCCCTGATAGGTGGGCGCGGAGACTACGCTGCCTGTTTCAAGCGACACCCCACCACTCTCATTTCACATTCCCTACGGCTCCGAGTTGTCCACGCTGCTAAGGAGGCCGGGATATCTGCGATAGATAACTCGGGCTATTTGGACAACTTTGACAGTCTGGAGCGAGACGTTCTACTCGGAAAGAATCTGGGATTCGACGGTATTGTGTTTGTTTGTTTGTTTGTTTGTGTGTTTGTGTGTGTGTGTGTGTGTGCGTGTATGCATGTGCACCTGTCCGTGTGCAGAAATTTTTGTGTGTAATTTAGCCAGTTTTAAATTTTGGAAAAATTAAGATTTAGTCCTCCTTTTTTTTTAGGATTATGCATTCTGGTCTATTTCATACATTGCTCTTCTGTAGTCATTATAATTCACTTGATAATCAGCCAAGGCTTCTTTACTATTGGAAATTTCGTTGTTGCTTGTTTCCCTAAGACGACCAATGTCTAAGATAACGTTAAAACGTAAACTGGATCTGATAGCTATGTTTCACTGATTCTCCTATCCTATGTCTACTTCACTATAGGAATAATAGTGCTTCATCCTCGGCTGGTGCCTTTTGTAAACCAACTCTACGGCCCTACACGACAGGAGGTAGACTGGGCAGAAAAGGTTGAGGCAGGAACACGAGTCTATCAGCGGTCCCCTCAGGAACATCAACACTTCATTGGTCCACCTCACCTTCCCATCGCCTCTCACATTCTCCTCAAGCACAACCAAATAAGGGCATTGGAATCATCTACAAGTAAAAACGGCGGAAAACCTGTCACTAGAGAGGCCGAAGAGGTTTCTAGCACCGTTACTCCACTACAGCTAAAGGGCGGGCTGCCGAGCAAGTTAAAAGAGGAGAATTAGCAGGTGGTGATTTGTCTGTGACCCTTGATTCCTCATGGCGGACAGCGTGGAGCTCTGCATTTGCCAACAAAAGGAGGACTGAACACTTCCGACGTGGCGGCAAGGGAGATCAGTCTTCCCGGCATCCAGTTTCCTTTCATCTTCTCTTGATGCTGTCACCAGGTTTGACGAATTCAAAGTAAGTCAATCGTCCCTCAAAACATTTTTGTACTAAAAAAAATAACAGACCCAAGGCTTGTAGTGGTACTGGTACTATGGGGTGATAATTATACACAGCGGTATGTATGTTCCCCTCTGGTCTCTCAGTCACTGACGAAAGCTAGTGGATACTAGCTGAAACGTTTGACGTTTTCAAAATCATATCCAGCTGCTTGAGTAACTGCTTTTTGGCGTATCGTATTACCTGGATGCCTAACCTTCATCGACGTAGCGGTATACGTTTTGTTCCTTCACGAAGCTCCATCTGCAGGTATTAATCAGATCTGTTGACACGCTTGCTCTAAAAAACGTGCAATCCTCCATCCCCATGGTAGGTCCTCAGCAGGTGGCCGATATCATCTGGGAACTTACAATGCGGTGCAGTTGAAGCCTGTAACTGACGGAGATACCGTTAGAGCTTACTTCTCTTTTCGACACTGTGGAGGAGGCTGGAAGCAGTGAGAAATACTCCATCGTGACCAGCACTCACCACCTGGTCAATCAGCGGGACGAAGCCGTCTTCAGGCTGACGAGAAAGGGCATGTTCCCGAAGTTTACCATGGAGGATTCACATCACGCGAATTTGGTAATGTCAGCATCCTTTATTGCCTCCGGGGGAGGAGACATCCTTCCGCGGAAGGGCTTTGTGAGAGATTTAGATTTTCATGTTCGCAGCTGTTTCTCGCGTTTGGGTGGACGGATTCTTTTGAGACTTGGTATATGTTTTGCTATTGGGCTGCAGATGATGCACGTTCTTTTGTTTGTATTGTATACGTGTTTTCGGGCGTGAAAATGGTGCCTTTTGGTGGCCCCAAAACACCCCTTTGAGCGTGAAAGTGGTCGCGACCGTTGACCTTTGGCGTGTTTAAGCTATTCTCGGTCTGGTCCACATATATGACCCCTCACACAGAGGGGTGTCCGGTCTCGATACATTCTTTGTTTAAAACCCTATATAAAAATATACAATAAAAAGCCCGGAGGTATAAAATCTCAGATTTTACTTGTTCACTCTAAGTCTAACATAACTGTTGCTTCGAGGACCGCGTAGTTCTGTTTTGCCTGTATCTCTCGCCGTAACTATCCCTGTCGTTAATGTTCCAGCGGAAGGACCAGATTCCAACAGAATCCAAGCTACGCGATCACATCATTCAAAACGCATCAGTGGGAGGGAACGCGGAAACCATGACAAACCTGCCTTTGGCACCGAATGAGGTAAGGATTTTATGCATATGAGCACCATAAGTGGTAGCGTTGGTGGTGCAGAAGTTGGAGAACTTACCTATGGATTAGAAAGTGGAGAGTTTAAATTCTGGCAGTTGTGGCTTACCCGAGCTGTAAGGGTAACAATACTTAGCGTACGTATCCCCATAGTCCACTGTCCATTGTACATGGCAAAATAACCCGAATGAATTTCACCGATACATTGAACCTTTACACTTCAGACTGTCCATAGCGTTCACTATCTTTCCTGTAACGACCAATTGGAGGTAGGCACCTAAAATTGAGCTTGTAATGTAAGATGTACGGTTTTGTTGTACTGATATGGCGTAATTTTGCCCTTTTGCCTTGCCATCTGCAGTTATATGTTCATGGAGTTGTGAAGGCATTTAGCCCCACCGAAACTAGGGCGCTCTCTAACATGATGCGAGCTACCAACGTTGGACACATATTCAACATAAAGAGGGTACGTAACTAACAGAACTTTAGATTCATTTCGAAAATATCAACTCTAAAAGTAAGACCATTATAGTAACGGAGACATCGTGGAGCTCCCTCATGCCCGTAGCCAGGATTTTGAATGGGGGGGTTCGTCCCACTGCTTGAGTGGACCTCGAGCGCCGAAGGCGCGAGGTTCCTAGGGGGGTCCGGGGGCATGCTCCCCCGGAAAATTTTGAAAAATGAACCTTCTAAAATGGCATTTCGTGCATTTTTGACAGGATTTCCAAGAGAAAATCAGAGATAAATTTTTATTCAATGACGAAGAGAGCAGTTTTTCTACGATTCCAGTCCATCTTTTCAAGAAAAAACTTGGACCTTTACATAAAATGCGGACCAAAAAGTGGACCTTTACATAAAAAGTGGACCAAAAAGTGGACCTTTGAGCCTTGTTCCGAACCCCCCGAACCCCCCCTGGCTACGGGCATGTCCCTACTCTTCAGTAGGTGCGTATCCTGGAAAAAGAGATCACTCTTGTCGTCTTTTTTTCCAAAAACAGTTACAACATGAGTGACCGAATTCCATTCTGATTCCTGCTTGCTATCTCGTTGATTATATGAGCTAAGGTTTACAAAAAGCTGCCCTATTATCTACTGAGCATCGTCATTGATTAGCTTTGGAAAGTGTCGCCGACAATGCGTTCTAGTAGTTTTCATAAACCTAAAAAAAGGGCAATGTTGTTTTGAAATGATAGTTCTCCTATGACGACATTTTGGTACCTGGTCCACTCTCTGTGGCGGCAACCGTCCACAACGCAGCTGACGAGTTTGGGGACATCCTGTATGAAGAGGTGGTGGAGGCGTCAAACCTCAATCGGGTAAAACAGGTAAGAAAATATCCCTCACACAAAAAGTAAAGCTGGACTGGTTTTATCTGAAATATACCGATGGTTTCTTTGCCTTCTTTTCCGTTGTGACCACCTTTGGCAGGGAAGGTATGGGTGTTTGTTCTCATATTTGGTAGAAAGGCTGGTATTGACGAGAAACGGATGGAGTTTGAGACCCCTGGTATTTCATGTTGGTACCCGCAGTGGAACTTCTTGTATCTCTTGTTCTGAACATGTATATGTCACAGTCATGACTTTTAAGTAGAAGGTAACGTTTGGGCTGCGAAAGGAGTAATATAACCATAAATCCCCTGACATATTTTTGGAATAACGCACTTGAGAGAGCTAGCTATTTATCTCATTTTTTTCGTTCAGATAACTATTTCATTCCATACACGTGCTAAGAACCTTTACCTGTGTTAGCACATAATTTTTTCACTAATAAGAGAGATATCACCATATAGCTCTTACTAGTGAACCTATTACTAGTGAAAAAAATGAGTTAACACCCCGCTAACTCATTTTTTCACTAATAAGAGACTTCAGTGAACCTCTTACTAGTAAAAAAATGAGTTAACACCCCGCTAACTCATTTTTTTCACTAATAAGTCTTACTAGTGAAAAAATGAGTTAGAGGGGTGTTAACTCATTTTTTCACTAATATATGATAATTTATTGGGTTACAAGTAATAACTACGCATTATCACCACTTTTTCTCTTAACACGTGTTTTACCCACTTTTTCCAATACTAACTAAATAAATGTGCTAAATAGTCAAGTCTCACTTGAGCATTTTCGTTTGTGACTTTGAAACTTTTTAACATTGAAACTAAGTGACTATATTCAATATGTATTCGACAGGACGATATGATAGGTTCTGTGAGCTTCATCCACAGTGTCCAGCAGCTGCCAGAGAATAACGGTGAGTTTCGACACAAATTGTTAGCTGCAAAATGCTTCCTTAGCTATAGAAAGAAAACAAACCATATTTACACCCAAGATATTCTATGTTTAATTTCTATGTAAGAGAGAAATGCGTCACGTAAGAACACACAATAAAACTTTTCCACAAAGTCTCTCTCCAACTCTCTCTCTCTCTCTCTCTCTCTCTCTCTCTCTCTCTCTACTATTAGACAATGGAATTGGATATACATGTAGATACATGCATGTAGGTATTAAGTATAAAGAAATGTGCGTATTTTTGTTAATCTAACGGCACATTGCCTGGACAAGGCAATAACCCTGGGGATTCTGTACTAACAAACACACCAACACTTTTCCCCATGACAGATTTAGAAGAGGTGACGGTGCGTACCCTGGGGATTCTGTACTAACAAACACACCAACACTTTTCCCCATGACAGATTTAGAAGAGGTGACGGTGCGTACCCTGGGGATTCTGTACTAACAAACACACCAACACTTTCCCCATGACAGATTTAGAAGAGGTGACGGTGCGTACCCTGGGGATTAAGAACTTAGACATGGAGGAGCTGCTGGATGGAAACTTTCCGGTCCGACTTTTCTCTGGGCGTGACATGAGAAGCGCCGAGTATGAAAAGGTAATATCTAGTTTATAATTTAGAAAGTCGCACAAATATACTAACAGGACAAGTTTTGCATCGTTAACTCCAATATGCGGTTTATGTATATTGGACAATAAAGTCCAGCAGAGAAGTTTAGCATTGAACCTGTCGACTTGCACTATTGAAAAAAGCTAGTATACAACCCCAAAGGTTAAGTAATAACAACGACGTTGCATTCATTGTAAATACTTATAAATACGCGTTGACTTTGGAAATGGCCAGTTCACTAAACCAATGACATTGGCTTAATGTAGAAAAAGCGATATGCCCTAACGAAGTTGCGCCGAGACGTAAGTGATGTGATTAAATGGTAAACATTGTCTTTCTCGTATTACATATATAAACACGACGATTTCACATAAGAGACTAGTTCTTATTCCTATTTTGAAAACAAACTTTTAAATTCTTAAGCCACATTTCATTAATAGATTCTGAAGTAAATTAAACAGTGCAAATCACCTGGCCCATATGAAAACCGAAGAAAACTGTTTGAAGGGATTTAACAATCGAAGAATCCAAAAATGGCATTAGAAATTAAAAAGGTTGTTTTCAAAATGTTTGTTTCGTCTCCGTTAACGAGCGAGGGTGTCGCTCTGGAAACAAGCAGCACTTCTTGAGTCACGTTTTGATGAAGACTAGACGGGACTTAAAAGGGGTGATACAAGGCGCTGTTTTTTAAGGGAAGTTTTTTTGTTTGTTGTTACTAGTGAATTCTTTCATCAGTGACAACTTGGAAGGATAAGGATACTAACCTCCAAATTTTCGATGGCTATCAGTCCATCTTGTTCACGGAGTGGCCTAATCTCGGGCCTAGTCTCGCGCTCTCGCGAGATTAGGCCACTCCGTGAACAAGATGGACTGATAGTAGAGCTGTGTACCTAAACAAATTTTAGGTACAGGTACAGGTACACAGGTTTAGGTACAGGTCCGGACCTGAACCTGTACCTGAACAATTCGACCAATTTATATGCTCTTCTGAACTCCTTCAATAACAAAAAAACATTAATAAACTTGTTAGTTAAGGTTTATTCTTTGTTTATGGCGAATGCTCAGATAAAATATTAGGCAAAACTAAAGATGTTTTTGTTTTCATGAACACACTGTCCTTACACAGGGACCCATTTGAGGTCACAAATAGGCATAAAATTGGTGTGAAATTGTTTAGGTACAGTACCGGTACTGAGGGATTAGGTATTTTGGACCTGTACCTAATCAATTTTTCCGGTACAGTATCGGTACTGCGTACCGGTACACAGCTCTAACTGATAGCCATCGAAAATTTGGAGGTTAGTATCCTTATCCTTGCAAGTTGTCACTGATGAAAGAATTTACTAGTAACTGTATCAATACGTGACAAATGAATCTCTTCAACGATTTTTGTTTGTTTTATTTCCTGACAGATCTGCAGGGAGGATTTCCCCATACTTTACCGCAGGATTGCTGCCCAGGTGCTATGGAAGTTTCTCCGCCTGCGACCTTGTAAAAGTAGTGATACCCCTACAACCATCCAGACAAAATTCTATTGAGCTTAAAATCATTCATTATTATTACGTAGCACAAGTACTGGTGTAAGGGGGATTTGTGGTAATTGCGTTAGTGAAACGGGTCATTTAAGGCTATTGAATCAAAAGGAAACTAACCTGTTATAGGGGACATGTATTGGTAAATATAATGTAACTAAGTTAAAGTTTTAGGCAGGAAAACTTGTGGTTTGTGTACTGGTGTAAGGGGGATTTGTGGTAATTGCGTTAGTGAAACGGGTCATTTAAGGCTATTGAATCAAAAGGAAATTAACCTGTTATAGGGGACATGTATTGGTAAATATAATGTAACTAAGTTAAAGTTTTAGGCAGGAAAACTTGTGGTTTGTGTACTGGTGTAAGCTAAGGGGGATTTGTGGTAATTGCGTTAGTGAAACGGGTCATTTAAGGCTATTGAATCAAAAGGAAACTAACCTGTTATAGGGGACATGTATTGGTAAATATAATGTAACTAAGTTAAAGTTTTAGGCAGGAAAACTTGTAGTTTGTGTTGGTGCTAATAATATATAATAGGTCAATATGATATATAATAGGTCAATAAAGCCTACTACTGTAACATTATAACGAAGTACAAGTACATGTATGTCAAAAGCATACAGACTTGATGGGAATTTCATGTCTACTGCATTTGGAAGTTAAGTGAAGGTGAACAATAAACTTAAAGAAATTATTCAAATCTAGACCTCATTAGCATAACTTATGAAATAGTACATTACGCGCACACACACACACACACACACACACACACACGCACACGCACACACACACACACACACACACACACACACACACACAAACACACACACACATACACACACACAAACACAAACACACACACTTGGTAAGGCACTGAATGAGAAAGAACACTTGTCAGTTACAGGGAGCAATATGGAAGTTAATCCTATGTAGGGAAGTTTTGACTGTTTACTCATTGCTGAGTGGCTTTTCATGAAAGGAACATGATATTTAAAGAATTCTGTTACAAGGAAGGGATGTGGTAGAAAACCATGGCCTAAAATGTTAAAAAAAAAAACATGCACATTTTACTGGGGTCCAATCGGACCCAACAAGCTAATAAGATCTTTCGCTGTAACTGCCACACCAAAAGACCAATTCTGGTGAAAAGGTACACAGGTAAAGCTGTAAGAGAAGAATATGGACAAAGAAAATCTTTCCTTAATTGAAAATGTCCAGAGAGCATGTATAAATACACTCCTGGGGGTCCAATCGGACCCTATAAGGTCCCTTCAGGCTTATATTGAGAAAAAAAGTTTGATTGCGATCTTTACGACCTTTACACAGCGGAGTTATCACTTGAGAATGACTCACTTGTGCTTGAACTGACGTCACGTCCAGTCTCCTGCCTGGCACCGTAAAAACCAAACACACGTTTAGGCCACACCAAGTAAATTTTATGGATGACGTCCTTTGGAGACCCTAAATCTAATGCGAAAGGGCGAAACAAAAACAAGAAGGGCCCTAAAAAACAAGATGCCTAGACTAGAAATATACTAAGAGACGACAAATGTTAGGACACAAATTGAATGAGGTGACAGTGTAACAAGCAAAAAGTCTTTTATTCATCATCAAAACAGCAATAAATCAGGTGGAACAGCAGTTGTCGTCCTATCCTGTTTTCGCGTTACGGGTTTCACGTCAATCTGACGATTTGCGGCACCGTCGTGACTCTTTGGTCATAGTTACAAGAAGCAGAATTTCTTGTTTTTTTTCTAGGAACAGGCCAAAATCCATGCGCGCGCGGACGTCATCCATAAAATTTACTTGGTGTGGCCTTATCGAGAAAGACGAAAGCTACTTGATAAGAGAACGCGGAGCTCGTGCTATTGGAGCCAGACTGGGCACCCCATACACGTAAAGTTAAACAGCAAGTATTGAGTAACGAGGTACCCTTCACCTTCACCTTGTCCCATCCTCTTCTGGAGGGTCGGGGACTGTGGTAGCGTGCAACACAAGCTTCTTCCATCCATCCATGTCCTTGACCTGCCTGTCCAATCTCTGATGTCGTCTACCCATCTCCTACGCGGCCTCCCTCTACTCCTACTGCCACAGATCCGTCCTTGCAGGATGTGGGATGAGGTACTACGTTAGTCAATAGTTGCTGAACTGAGGAGGCTCCCCATCTCCTGAGAGGAACGCCGTTAACAGTATTGCTGTCGCCAAGATAACGGTGAACTCGGAACTTCTACGTGGATAATCAGGAGCATTTATTCTGAGGTCACCGTAGGTCAAATTTAGGAGGACTGTCATGGCGGCCGTACCACATGCAACTGTAGTCCTTCCACTTGGCGCCATTTTCTTGTCTCCTCCAAAAATCCACCAGGTCAGGATATCCGTATTTTCTTCGCCAAAAATCCAGAAAATGGCACGACTCCGAATTGGAAACATCCCCGAGGATTTGTTCTCCACGTTAGAATGAATATTTTTCAAACTAGAAGCCGAAAATTTATCAAAACTTGACAAATACTCCCTTCTCTTCCCCGTCTGTCACCGACACTGGCGACAGACGCAGACTGAATGGACCGTACCACGTGTGATTTTTACACAGGGGCGCACAACAGCTGACTCTAATTTCTACCCTGATGACCACAACTACATTACCACCAAGAATCAATCCCCTCAAAAATAACGGTTCCCTCTCCACCATTTCGGACTAGTCTGTGTCCAAATTACACACAGGCAGCGTCAGCAGCAAAAAGTATTTGTAACTAACGTGTAGCAGTCGGAATCTGCTAATTGAATCAACCACGGCACATTTCCGTGGACCACATGTTTGGGCGCAACCTGTGCCTGCCCTTGGTGCTGAACGCCATCCGCACAATATCAATTAGAGCGTTCATGAAATACAGGAACTTTAAACAGCTTGCCAAACGTTCTGGAAGAAAATAGGCATGTTCTTGAGGAAGGTAGGAGTCGGACTGTCAATGTTCTACGCTCCATGAAATCGCAACGGCAGCGGCTACATGTTACGTTGCATTCGGTCAAGCTGATTCTGCCTACATGAAAATCCAGGCACTAATATAGCTTATTGTAATAGACTACACCGATAACATACGCATATGAACCATTTAAGTGGTCTGGCTACAAATTATGTGGGATTAAAACGCCCAATTATGCCCCAGTCTTGTAGGCATACGTCCCAACATGTTTCGGTGCAAACGGTGCCTGTCCTTGGTGCTGAACGCCATCCGCACAATGTTAAACACGCGCGCGCTCGCTTCTTGAGCGTCCATGAAATACAGGAACCTGCCAAGGTAATAGTTTGCCAAGGCTTACGGAAAACAAACTAGTATCTTTTAGGCATGCAGCTGAGAGGGAATGGATCGTACGGCCAACAACGCTCTAAGCTAAATTCACAACGGCAGCGGCTACATATTGCGTGGCATTCGGGCAAGCCGCCTAAATCCAGCCACATATTGCACTTTACGTGGACTACATCGATTGCGCTTTATGTTAAACTCTAACGTTGTTACATTTGTGCCATTTTAGTGGTCGATCTGGCTAAGTCCTAGATGGCCAGGAGTATCATCTTAATCTATATCTTGTGGCTGATCGACGGATTTTTTCGGGCTGCACCATTTTTACTACCCTGGAATCCAGAACTCGTTTTCCGGGCCGCAAGAGCCCTTCGCCCGCTGGTGTAAATTACCGCTACGGGGGAGTCTAGCCCGGGGGGAGTTTGGCTGGCCGGACAAACGGGTCTAGTAAAGGGCCGGCCAAACTCCCCCCGGGCTCAACTCCCCCGTAGCGGTAATTTAGGCAGGCGGGCGAAGGGCTCTCGGCTGCCGAAGGAAAACGGCTAACGGCCCGATACTAGTTTGGCATCCAGGGTACATTTTTACCTGAGAAGAGATTATCAGGGATTTTGGTGGTGCACCTCCATGTAGGTAACAATAAATCAAATCCCTCTTATCATTTTACTTTCAATAGGAAGAAGGTTGTAGATAATATGATTGATATATGATGTCCCTGATATATCATGTCCTTGATGTATCATCTTCAAATTGTTGTTTGGTGTCCCCTGGACCAAATACATGTAGGCAGTAGATTACATGCACAGATGATTGTTATGCTCAGTTTGAGTTTTAACTAAGGCCACACCAATTTAATTTAGTCTGTTGGCTCTCGGATTCGCCTCTTCATCTTTTTCTGATTTGCAAAAAAAAAAGATTTTCAGGTTCTAATTCTACATAAATCAACTCAATATGCTCATATTTTCCCCTTAATAGTTGAGGAAAGTCATTTTCTTCCTAGTCATTACTGATTTCCACCAATACGGTGGTTTGATTAAAAGTTCAAAACGTATTGTTACCTCCATGAAATGTGTCATGGAGGTTATATTTTCAGTTGCGTTTATCTGTCCGTCCGTCTGTCCGTCCGTCTGTTGGTCAACAAGATAACTCAAGAACGCCTGGATGGATTGGTTTCATACTTGGTGTGTTGGTAGGGTGTGACGAAAACTGGAAATGATTAGATTTTGGGCCCCCTAGTGGCTTCCCTTGGTACTGCAGCAGAACTTCCGGTTTTGATATCTCGCGATCTGGACATGCTAGGGTCATGAAATTTGGATGGAAGGTAGCTCTTGTCCTCGGGAAGAAGTCACGTGAGTTTGGTCCCCCTAGCGGCTTGTTCTGGAACTGCAGGATGGTTTCTTTAAAAATTACTATAAATATAAAATATAATATAATTTATATAATTTGCAAAATATAATTATGCAAATCAGGATCTAATTTGCATAATTAATGAGGAAATTATATAAATCAGCTGTATTTCATATTAGGGCTATAAAACTCTATAGACATATGTTAGTGAGAACGACAAGATCATTGGCAGATATCGATTATGTAAAGGAAGACCTAATTTGCATAATAAATGGCAAATTGGTACAATTTTATGGTGGTAACTGCTGGGAATTTAATACTTGCCATAATTGGAAGTCCAATGAAGGTGAACATCACTAAACATAATTTATGTCAATCAGGACCTCATTTGCATAATTTATGAGGAAACGCTAGAATAGCCTTATTTCTTAAGATAACCCTGTCATTTGGTGGAGAGTATGATCAATTGATACAATATATGCAAATGCATATGATTTGAATATATGCGGTGAAAAATGTAAGCCAATTACAGGTGGTCATCACCATTCGTAAGATTTATGAAAACAATACACATGTCATGGAGGTATGAGATCATCGAACTCTAGTTTAAATATCAACCCAGCCTTTTGTGTTGACTTCATGACTGCATGCCTAGACCTGTTTTTGTTTTGTTTTTTTGCCATGTCACTTCATGTTTTTTTCTGAAACAATTAGAGAACCAACAAATTAAAATGGTGTGGCCTAAGCTAATGACATTGTTTTTACACAATGTCATCTAACATTTTACGAACTACATGTAGATCAAGACCAAAGAAATGTCAATGCAGTCACCAAAAAGGTGCATTTATTGGGTGTCTTTGCTGGAGGGAATGTTTCTGGATTGATCATCCAAGATAAGTGTCTAAAATATACTTGACATGTGGCACAAAAAGTACATTTAATGATAGAATTCTGTGAATCTTCTCTTCTAGATATAACTACTTCTAGTAGCTGGCATAAGGCCACTTTGATACTATTGCATAGAGGCACAAGCAATCTTGAATTAAAAGAGCAATTTTCCACCACCAGAGTGTTCGAAACACCAACGCACAATAAATATCACTATCAAATATCATTCAAAAACATTATTCATAATATAGAACTATATACAAACCTCAACAATTCATAACAGGGATATGCAAAATTGGTACAATACAGAGTCTGACATGACATGTTTGAAGGAGCATTTCTGGCCCCAGAACAACTCTATTCTGTGAGTTTATGACTATAATATAAGAATAAAGGACATTATGACAATCAACAAAAGTTACACCAATAGCAATACAAGTATTCACTGTAATATTCCAAATAGCACAAACAAACATATACCCTTAGCCTTGCAAACAACATGGTCGAAACTTCAAATTATTCAGTTCGTACCTCTGGTGCTATATACGACAACTCACTCAGTCAGAGTTATCACTCCAGCCTGCATTTCATCAAGGTGGAAAAATACACCATTGTGACAAACACGAATACTTTATACATGTATGTTCATTAAAACATTATGATAAAATGATTATTTCAGACTGAGTATTTTTTGACACTTTGTGACACTCAATGTACGACACGTATGGCTTATTTTGTACTTGTCAAAGCATGGTTCAAAGATGGTCCCAAGAAGATAGCAATACAAGAACTGCAAATATATATACCAAGGATAAGCTCATACTGGCAAACCAAAGTGCTGTCTAGAAAGCAGGAACACACTAACACCGTACAACAGCAATTCTTCAACAGCATCTAACAAACACTTCTGACATGATACAGTTCCTACTAAAGTGTCTGAAGTGTTAACACGAGAACCAACGATATGGACGGATAGCAGCATTTGTTGTAGCCTGGCGTCCAGTCTATTGTGGTTAGGCTTCCCGGCAGGTTTTGCACAATGGAAGTTCAATTAGCCCTGCCATGATATTGTGGTGAGGCTAATCAACTTCTGGTGTACAAAACTGTGTAATACAAGGTGTAAAACAGGTGTAATACAAACACCGAGCAGGGCAGGGGGGAAACTATTTCCCCGAAAGAGAGCCCCTACCCCAACCATAATGGAATGGACACCAGGCTACATTTGTTGGAGACCTCCCACAGCTCCAGTCTCTCACTAAGACCATGGGTTCTTACTGCCAGCGCCTGCTTCTATGGAGTCCACGGGTAGCGAAGCCTGGCTGGCGTCCGTTGCCTGGGACCTTCTCATGGAAACTTCCGCTGGTGAGATCTGTCTCAGGTCCCGTCTGGCCTTCCTCACCGGAGTCATTTCTCGCAGTGACCCGCTGGGGTCTGTGTAGGAGCTTTTCTGCAGCGACGTCGCCGCGATGTCCTTCTGTTCTTCGGCGAGAGTTCGCGACTTGTGTACGACGCTGCCGCTGTCCCTCCCGCCGTTCAGTGGGACGTCCCGGAAGACGTCCTCGTCTTCGGTCTGCGAGGGGGTCTTGATTCTGGGCGCGGCTTCCCTCCTGTTGGGAGAGCCCGGAACCTTGTCGTCTCCACCGTGGGACCGTCGCTCTCTCCTGGACACGGACTTCCGATCTTCCCGCGGCGTGTCGCCCTGTCCTCTCTCCGGTTCCTGGAACCTCACCAACAACGCCGCGCCGCCGTTCCTCACCTCGTCCCTCA
>NW_017802625.1:680610-690046 GCF_001625305.1 Branchiostoma belcheri | reverse complement strand
ATCGTGGCTAAAGTCCTAGATGGCCAGGAGTATCATCTTAATCTATATCTTGTGGCTGATCGACGGATTTTTTCGGGCTGCACCATTTTTACTACCCTGGAATCCAGAACTCGTTTTCCGGGCCGCAAGAGCCCTTCGCCCGCTGGTGTAAATTACCAGTACGGGGGAGTCTAGCCCGGGGGGAGTTTGGCTGGCCGGACAAACGAGTCTAGTAAAGGGCCGGCCAAACTCCCCCCGGGCTCAACTCCCCCGTAGCGGTAATTTAGGCAGGCGGGCGAAGGGCTCTCGGCTGCCGAAGGAAAACGGCTAACGGCCCGATACTAGTTAGGCATCCAGGGTACATTTTTACCTGAGAAGAGATTATCAGGGGTTTTGTTTGGTGGTGCATCTCCATGGAGGTAACAATAAACCAAATCCCTCTTATCATTTTACTTTCAATAGGAAGAAGGTTGTAGATAATATGATTGATATATCATGTCCCTGATATATCATGTCCTTGATGTATCATCTTGTTGTTTGGTGTCCCCTGAACCAAATACATGTAGGCAGTAGATTACATGCATCGATGATTGTTATGCTCTTTTTGAGTTTTACTAAGTTAATGACATTGTTACACAATGCCATCTAACATTTTACAAACTACATGTAGATCAAGACCAAAGAAATGTCGATGCAGTCACCAAAAAGGTGCATTTATTGGGTGTCTTTGCTGGAGGGAATGTTTCTGGATTGATCATCCAAGATAAGTGTCTACAATATACTTGACATGTGGCACAAAAAGTACATTTAATGATAGAATTCTGTGAATCTTCTCTTCTAGATAGAACTAGTTCTAGTAGCTGGCATAAGGCCACTTTGATACTATTGCATAGAGGCACAAGCAATCTTGAATTAAAAGAGCAATTTTCCACCACCAGAGTGTTCGAAACACCAAATGAATGCACAATAAATATCACCATCAAATATCATTCAAAAACATTAATTCATAATATAGAACTATGTACAAACCTCAACAATTCATAACAGGGATATGCAAAATTGGTACAATACAGAGTCTGACATGACATGTTTGAAGGAGCATTTCTGGCTATTCTGTGAGTTTATGAGAATAAAGGACATTAGGACAATCAGCAAAAGTTACACCAATAGCAATACAAGTATTCACTGTAATATTCCAAATAGCACAAACAAACATATATCCTTAGCCTTGCAAACAACATGGTCGAAACTTCAAACTATTCAGTTTGTACCCCTGGTGCTATATATGACAACCAAATATCTGAGCCTTCACATATCATTTAGTAACAGAGTTTTCAGTCCTGTATTTTATCAAGGTGGAAAAATGCACCATTGTGACAAACACGAATACTATTATATGTTCATTAAAACATTATGATAAAATGATTATTTCAGACTGAGTATTTTTGGACACTTTGTGACACTAAATGTACTAAATGTATGGCTTATTTTGTAATCGTCAAAGCATGGTTCAAATAAGATGGTCCCAAGAAGATAGCAATTCAGACAATACAAGAACTGCAAATATATATACCAAGGATAAGCTCATACTGGCAAACCAAAGTGCTGTCTAGAAAGCAGGAACACACTAACACTGTACAACAGCAATTCTTCCACAGCATCTAACACAGAACACTTCTGACATGATGCAGTTCCTACTAAAGTGTCTAAAGTGTTAACACGAGAACCAACGATATGGACGGATAGCAGCATTTGTTGTAGCCTGGCGTCCAGTCTATTGTGGTTAGGCTTCCCGGTAGGTTTTGCACAATGGAAGTTCAGTTAGCCCTGCCATGATATTGTGGTGAGGCTAATCAACTTCTGGTGTACAAAACTGTGTAATACAAGGTGTAATACAGGTGTAATACAAACACCGAGCAGGGCAGGGGAAACTATTTCCCCGAAAGAGAGCCCCTACTCCAACCATAATAGAATGGACACCAGGCTACATTTGTTGGAGACCTCCCACAGCTCCAGTCTCTCACTAAGACCACGGGTTCTTACTGCCAGCGCCTGCTTCTATGGAGTCCACGGGTAGCGAAGCCTGGCTGGCGTTCGTTGCCTGGGACCTTCTCATGGAAACTTCCGCCGGCGAGATCTGTCTCAGGTCCCGTCTGGCCTTCCTCACCGGAGTCATTTCTCGCAGTGACCCGCTGGGGTCTGTGTAGGAGCTTTTCTGCAGCGACATCGCCGCGATGTCCTTCTGTTCTTCGGCGAGAGTTCGCGACTTGTGTACGACGCTGCCGCTGTCCCTCCCGCCGTTCAGTGGTACGTCCCGGAAGACGTCCTCGTCTTCGGTCTGCGAGGGGGTCTTGATTCTGGGCGCTGCTTCCCTCCTGTTGGGAGAGCCCGGCACCTTGTCGTCTCCGTGGGACCGTCGCTCTCTCCTGGACGCTGACTTCCGATCTTCCCGCGGCGTGTCACCCTGTCCTCTCTCCGGTTCCTGGAACCTCACCGACAACGCCGCGCCGCCGTTCCTCACCTCGTCCCTCAGCCCCGTTCTGGACGGCGCCATCCCGTCCCGGACGGATATTGAGCTCGCGACGCTGCTCCCCACGATGTCGTCGCCGTCACCCTGGGAGCCGCTCCTGGCCACCAGCTCCCTCATCTTCTTCTTCAGGTCGCGACTGGTCTTCTTGTAGTAGTACAGGTCTTTTTCTAGCAGCTGGCACTTCTGCTCCAGCTGGCTGACGGTCTCCTCTGTCGTCTCCTTACCGCCCTCGGATGCCTGAGAGAAGGCAAAGCAGTACCAACATGTCAGTGCACTATAGTTCTATTTTTCTAATAGTGGGTCAAGGTCTAGTTCCGCAATTACTCCGCATGTAGTGTCTAAAAGAGTCTCGTCTAAAAAATGATCGAGCCCAAAAAACACATGTTTAAGTCGATCATAAATTCTCTTTTATCGATCCCACCTGACATCAAACGGATGTGAGACGAAAGCTTGTTTATTACTGCCAGGATTGGGTCGGAAAGTTTCGGCATCCCAGCGAATGTGGACATATACACTTTTTTTTTGTCCTGAGTATGTGGTCAACCGATGCCAGAATGAGTGGGCCTCTTTTGGATAGTAGACATTTTCTGTTATGAATCCCATAAATAAAAATTGACATAGCCATTAGATTTGGGGGGACATTTTTTTAACCTCCCAAAAAAGAACTGTGCCTGCCATAAAAAGCAAAACATCTCCAGGAAACCTTTTTTATTGGATATGCAGCCATAAAATATGCTTAATGATTATCATGATACCCAATGGCACAGCAAAATAAGCGAATTGAGACCTCAATCATAAAGGAGAGTTGTCTGAGTAACAACACACCTTGGACAGTACATGCACCCCACCTACCTGTTGCATCAAGAACTGCACCTGCTTCTCGTATTCCTTCTGCTGATTGAGAAGCTTCCTTTCTGTATCCATTGCAGCACGCTGCAGAAGGCAAACCACATGAGAACAATCCAAGGCTGATGAACAAGCAAAACTTCAAACACACTGTGGTTAATTTCAGTTGTTTTAAGTTTCAATTATCTTCATCGAACTTTATATAATATTTCAGCCACAGTTCTTACATCATATAAAGGCATCCATTGCAATTTCAGCATGGAAAACTGAATTTTGAAATATCTGGTAATTCTATTTTTTAGTACCGGCAAGTTGAATCAATTGCATCTCATAGCATACTGTGAAGCAAAAAATGTGATGTTTGTATGTGTGTATCGTAGGCTGGTTCTAGATTTTTATGAGCGGTACCGAAAAAGTAAGAGATGTACAATGTAGCTTGTTTTGGGGCTATCTCAAATGCTTGGAAAATGTGCTAAGAAATAGCAGTAAATGTCAATATCAGACAGATTTCCTAATCCAGAATATTTTTGTTTTGTCACCCCAAAATTGAGTTGTTGCTCAACTTTTCTAAAGAAACATCTGGACCAAATTGGAACCTGCATGTGTGATCATGTGATGAGTTTCTGCATGCCTACCAGCACGTCGGCAGAACGTACTGCGCCTGCGCAGAACCCCGTATTTTCGCGTTTTTAGTTGCCTGTTGCAGAGGATATCTTTTCCTACACAACATTTGGAAACTACTGTCGAAATGCTTACCTTATATGAGCGAATACAACCTTATATGAGACATTCTGCCGAAATGCTATGTATAATACATTACGGGTTTCGCGCAGGTGCAGTACGTTCTGCCAACGTGCTATGCCTACCTGTAGTGAAGACTCCATCTCCCGGATGAGCCTGTTCTGTTCATCCACCTTCAGCTCCATCTCCCCATACTGCAGCTCCAGTCTCCGCTCTTCCTCCCTCAGGGAGATCACCTACAACACCACAGGTTAACAGGTTAAAGGCATCCAGTGCAGTTTTTAGGGCTTGGAAACGCAATTTTTCAAAGCTAATATTCCAGCCATTTATCTAGTACATACTGAGTTGAAACCACACTGTCCCAATGTATATTGACCCTCATGGAGCAACAATTCCCAAAATTCTGACGGAAAATGGTTACTGGAAGGGCCCTGGGCTGATTTTTAGGGTACCACCTAGAAAATAATTTAAGGACTCTTGGGGCTTGTTTCTGCAGTTTTAAAAGCCCAAAGTATGAAATACTGGCTCAAATGTGCTAATGTAAAGCAGTATGTGTCAACATCACAAAGATTGCCAGGTACCTTGTCGAAGTACTTGGTGAGAAGTGTCCTGGTTTCTGACACGGACAGGGCGTGTAGTTTCCCCAGCAGCATGTCCTCACTGTGGGTCAGCTCCGAGCGGCGCAGCTCCTGCCGACGGCTGGCGATCAGGTCGTTCTTGTACTCGATGGCAGCGTCTAGTGCCTCAATGGCTTCATCCAGCTCTATCAGCCTTCGCTCCTCCTACAGACAAATAAAGTGGTTCTTTTAGGAATCGTATTACAAGATTTTTCTTTTACACATTCAAGATTTCTCACTTAAGTGCTTACATTTTGATGTCTATCAGACACCTTCCTCAGAGCTTCTGACTGGAGTTCTGCTTCTCACCGCTTTATGTAGCCGATGTAGGTGGTGCTTTTGTGGCGAGAACGCAATCCCAAAGCACCACCTACATCGGCTACTGTATCGTATACTTCACCAACCAGATGAAACTATTTTCGGAAGTGGTTCTTTTAGTTTCCTCATTGTTACCTTAATAATGACACTGTGTAAACTATCTTCACATTTTCTATAAGAGTGTACATTACACAGGAACATGCAGAATTCTTTTATCGGTGCCGTGAATTTAGATAGACCATGCAAACAGTTAGTAAAAGATTTATTTGTAATATATTATATACCTTGACAGTAAATATTGAACACCAGCTAACCAAGGTTGGCTGAAGTTAGGGTGCAGTCTGACCATATTTAGGACACCCCTCTCTTCTGAAATCGAATTGAATTTGAATCAAATTTGACAGCTAACCATGTCCGACCTACTTCCGAACACAAGCCAACCACCAGCCAAGCAAGGCAAGGTCAACCATCCAAACCCGAATGTTTAAACATTTTGAAACATTCGGCTGGCGCAGCCAAACAGTAGCCGACCTGGCCGAACACCTGTGAGCTGACATTACTAGCATGGAAGTTCATCTGAGTTGGTAAAGAACATGAAGAAAATTAAACTGTTCTCCAAGTCCAAACATGGCTAAAAGTCATGTGTCCACTGTCAGCACTTGGGTCATCAAGCTGAGTGATTCAGGCAAAAATTTCTGGTGACTTATTTTCGTTTTGAGTTGGAGAACAGTTTAATTTTCTTCACCAGCTGACATTGCTTTGAGCCCACTAATAACTCCTAACCATGGTTGGGGGAAAAAAAAAGGGAGGTTATTTTCTTCTATGTGTGACAGGGGCTTCACCAAGCTCACCTTAGGATCCAGTACGTTCCCCTGTGCTAGTTTGGAGTCCAGTGCGTCTCTCTGTCTGGAGATCTTGTCCCTGCCCTGTCGCAGTGTCCGCACCTCGTCCCTGACCCTCTGTCTCTCGTCCGTCTCCCCGCTGGACAGTGCACTGGTCCTCTCCTCCAGCTTTCTGTCCACCTCCTCAAGCCGAGAGGACAGAGTGGTCAAGTCCTGGAGGGAAAAAAAGGGGACTTGTTAAAAGATAAAAGAGCAGAGGTAGAAATACCTTTTAGTTAACTCTCATTATGCAAGAAGTCATGTTTTCTGTGCGAGACATTGTAGACACTAGGTTGCTTGGGGCACAAGTTATCATTTTTCAAATTGTATCTTAAGCTTTTTAAAGCTTACAGATGCAGCACAGCTTATGGCTTTAGAAATACACTGTGTCCTGCCTCGGTCAGCATGTGTGCAATGCTTTATAGGCGGCCTGGCTTAAGCCTTATGACATATCAATGGGCAATCTAGCCTTTCGGAAAACATTTTAAAGTATTTTGAACCCTGAAGATGGAAATGTTATTCCACATTTCAGTCTCCAACACCTTTCTATCATAATGACCATATGGTATTCTGTGGATACCCTGGACTTCAGTAACTGTTATATTAATTTTATAGTATATTAAGGGGTACAACTTATACAATACAGTTTAACAAAGTAAAACTTGCATGGGGACACTTTTATTTTGAATGTCAAGAAACCAATTGTACGATGTTTTGTCACTCAGGTGTCAGATCATGGAAATGGTCGATCCGCTTGAAAAATATATGTCTCTTGAACGGGTCAACTGCCAAAAAGGCTAGGGTCAGCAGTTTTTTCTAGGGTTGGTCGGGAATTCAAACAGTAAACACGACATTTTGTTTCCTAGGCCTAACAGAAATATCAAGCTAATTGTGGATCCAAACAATGGCAAAGATCGCCACGAAGAATGTCTGACTACTGACCTTGGTGATGACCTGACTGGATCGTAGCTTCTTCATCTCCAGCTGGCTCCTCTCGGCGATCATGGCCTCCTTCTTGGCGAGGATCTCCTCTCGTTTCTGCAGCTCCCCCTCCAACATCTCCACCCCCCGCCGCCGCTCCAGGACCTTCTCCATCTCCTCGTCCAGCCAGCGCCGCTGTTCATCCAGCTTCTGCTGCTCCAGCTCCGCAGTATGGCCTGGGGTACAGATGGGCAGCTGTCAAACTACAGCCAAACTTAGTAAAATCTTGAACTTTATTCCAATTTATATGGAGATCAAATTTTCAGCGACCACTGTCGCCTTCATCAGAATAATTAATGACCAATCACTTCAAAACGTAATCTCGTGAGAGTTACGGTTAGATACATGTAAGTGACCTTATTCATACGGCACTTAACTGATACATGACGTAAGCAATTGATGTAAGTGATGGCTAGAGTGCTCTGATATATATGGCCTCCTTAATGCCTCAAGTTGTCTCAAGTACAGTCAAACTTATCTAAAATGACCACCCAATGGACCAAGGAAAAGTGGTCTTCTTAGACAAGTGGTCTTCTTATATGAATGGCATGGTGACAAGATAGGACAGAGAAGAGGGAAATAGCAGCAAAATTGCTTTTTACAATAGATTGACTCTAATAGATCAAAAGAGCCGGCACAATTTCACATTGCCCAAAGACTGTATTGTTTTCGAAATCAATGGCAAACTGCAGCTGGTCGATGCCATGAGAATTTCTAGCTAGTTATTATCAAAAAATGTTTTAGGCCAAATAGCTAAAACCAGCCTACTATAGACAGCAAGCAACCGTTTTCTGTCAGTGATATTGCATTTTGTCTTGAGCTCACAGATATCAGTCTGCCATAGAATTGACTGAATGAAAATCTAGTTTTGCTGCCATGAAATCGCATGAAGGCTTTGATTTGTTTGAAATTCATAATCTTATCCACAGGTCAGTTTTTTTTCTTCTTCGCAAAGCAAACCAGCACACTGAACCAGCAGACTGTTAACGTTCTTACCCAGAGTGCCGGCGCTGCCCTGTCGGAGCCGTTTCTTGGCTGTGGCGACCTCCTCCGTCTTCCTCTTCAGGATCTTCTGCTGCTGCTGGTTCTGGATCTCCAGATCTTTGATCCTCTGCTGGTCCCGCTGCAGCTCCCTCTCCAGTTTGGTCTGGAACAATAATTCATTTATCTTAACTACGAAGACAAAGGCAAAGCAAAATACATAATGTTTACCTTCACCTGGTCTAGCCTAACAAACTAATAATTATGTTTATTCCTACTCATACATTCATTCATTCATAATAATAAATATATATGTTGACCAGTTCCTCCAACTCAGACCTGCTACATAATATAAGCCAACACTACAGGGTGTCTGCTACAGCACCAGTTACCATGGTGACAGACATCTGGTCAAGGTCACTGACTTTTAATTATTGTTTGGAGAAAAAGAAGAGGAAGAAGAAACTGAGCAAAAACAATGATGCTTACCTTCGCATAATTATGTTTTGTCTCCGAAACTCAGAAAATTCCCCACCAACTTAAACTATGCAACAAAGTTGAGATAGGATCTAAGGTACAATTTAAGGGTATTCTTTGCCCCCAGCCAATAATCTTACAATTACAACCGGAAAAATTTTTGTCCATCATGGGAGGCAAAATTCAGTCAATTGATGGCTAACTGGATGCTTGGCTAGAAAACTGGCTTGTTGGAAGGTCTGGAGAACCAAAATCACAATTTCCATAATGGTGTATTTTCCTATAATGTAAATTCAAGAACAGCTGCCCACATTTTCTGGCCCAACAGTATATCAGATGAGGAACTCTTCTACAAAACTGGTTGTAGAAGATTGTCCACAGAAACTACCAACAAAAGACTGAAACGGCTTGACCTGATGTACTAAGAATGGAGGACACAAGAATACCCAAGACAGCTTTAACTTGGAGACCCAATGGGAAAAGAAACAGAGGAAGACCCAAAACCACCTGGAGAAGAACTGTAACAGGTAGCCAGACATACATGTACCCATGATTATCCTGGCGAGCAGCAAAGAAGGTGGCCAAGGGCAGATCCAAAATGGAAGAAAAGACTTCATGGCCTTAATTGTCTTGCAAGGGATGAAGATGATATTATTAAGTAACTAGAGTTCGATGATCTCATACCTCCATGACATGTGTATTGTTTTCATAAATCTTACGCATGGTGATGACCACCTGTAATTGGCTTACATTTTTCACCGCATATATTCAAATCATATGAGGCCATTTGCATATATTGTATCAATTGATCATACTCTCCACCAAATGACAGGGTTATCTTAAGAAATAAGGCTATTCTAGCGTTTCCTCATAAATTATGCAAATGAGGTCCTGATTGACATAAATTATGTTTAGTGATGTTCACCTTCACTGAACTTCCAATTATGGCAAGTATTAAATTCCCAGCAGTTACTACCATAAAATTGTACCAATTTGCCATTTATTATGCAAATTAGGTCTTTCTTTACATAATCGATATCTGCCAATGATCTTGTCGTTCTCACTAACATATGTCTATAGAGTTT
>NW_017802625.1:673951-679488 GCF_001625305.1 Branchiostoma belcheri | reverse complement strand
GAGGAAATTCTATAAATCTGCTTTGTTCGATAATAGAACTATGAAACACTTGTGACATCTACTTGAGAACGAGAAAAACATCTGAGGATATAGATTATGTAAATGAGGACCTAATTTGCATAATTAATGGCAAATTCTTATAATTCCATAGTTGTAACTGCTGCACCCCGAATTTCATTAGTTAAGTGAAGGTGAACATCAATAAACATAATTTATTCAAATCATGACCTCATTTGCATAATTTATGAGGAAGTGTTATAATAGCCTTTTTGTTATGGCTGTCATTTGTTAAGGCTGTCATTGGATGGAGAATATGATCAACTGATATAATCCATGCAAATGAGGCTCTATTTACAAAATCAATGATTAAAATTTATAATTCGTCACCCGCAAGGGTTAACATCATTTGGCGAAGGTATGAGATCGTTGAACTCTTGTTCTTACTCAAACATATTCACATACATGTACATGTACTACTAGTATATGGTGACAGGAGCAGTGCAGACCATGAAATTGCAACATCATGAAACCCAACACCAGTCACCATGGTGACAGATGTCAACAAATCATGTCATTGGTCAGGTCACAGCTCACTGTTTGGAGAAGAAGAAGAAGAAGAGGAAGAAACTGAGCAAAAACAATTAATATATGTTTCCTGCGGTAAACAAAAGATATTACTAAGTATTTTCCTACCTTTCCGTCTGCTTCAGCCTTGAGTTTCCTCTGCAGGTTGTCGTGCTGTTGCTTCATGTCCCTGATGCTGAGCTCCAGGTCGTGAATCCTCTTGTCGTTCTGCCCGTGGAGTGTCGCCACCTTCTCCTTCTCCCTCTGCTTCTTGGCCAGGGCCTGCACGCGGGACTTGGCCGCCTCCATCTTCTTACGGAAGTCCTTCTGGAGCTTTTCTTTCTCGTTTGACTCATGGTGTCCTAGTAAGGCCACACAAGATTGACTTGTTGGTTCTTGGATTTTTTCAGAAGAAATAGGAAGCAACAGAAAATGTGTACTATGAAAAATAGCTTTTGGTTGGTTCTTGGATTTTTAAGAAAAAAATGAAATGACACGAAAGAGAGAAAGAGAGGGAGAGAAAGAGATAAAGAAAGAGAAAGACAGAAAAAGAGAGGGAGAGAGAAAGAAAGAAAGAAAGAAAGAAAAAGAAAGAAAGAAAAAGAAAGAAAGAAAAGAGGGAAGATCAGAGAAAAAGAGAGCAAGAGAGACAGATAAAGAAAGAAAAAGTAAGCATGAAAGAATTTCAAATCAAAGTAAGAAAGAAAGAAAGAAACTTTAAGAGAGAAAGAAAGAAAGACTGTTACCCCTGTTCTCCACCTCCTGTAGTTTCTTCTGTGTCTCCATGGCCTCCTTCTTGGCCTGTTCAGCTTCCCTCTCCAGCTGCTGTACCTTAGCTGAGTACTGTCTGTTCATCACCTGGGCATCCTTACCTACACACACAAATCTCAACATCAAGACTTTTGTTTCTCGAGTCACAAAATAAGTCTTCTTGAGAACACTCAAAACATTATGTGGTCATTGTCTAATCCATTTAAGCTTTAAAAAGCTAACCATTGTATCAGTGACCTAGCCAGAGTCTGTAGTATCTTTCTGTCATTCGACAGAATTTTGCTGCTCATTACAGACAAAAATTTTGCTCCATCCGTCAGCTTTGACAGACAAAAATCAGTGTGAAGATATAAAAATGTCATTAAACTGAGCTTAATCTCCCTGGGCACAATCTGACCCTAAAAATGCAGGAAAAAGCATTTCAAAAGGTCATAATTTCTAAATTTTCTCGGACCCCCTAGAATTGTCAATGACTCTGGCGTAATGACTGACGTCTTTGGCGCTCAACATGATGTGACAAAACAAAATCGAGATGACAAAGATTTTAAGCTGGCTAGAACACTGCATTGTATATAGTTACATAGCAGTCTCATATAAAGGCTTCTCTGCTTGTAGATTTACATTCAAGCAAGAAAAACTGCATATATCTGTTATAATGACTTCCTGACATAACAAATATGATAAAAAAGTTTGTCTCAGTAACATCCACCCACCAGTCTTGACCAGTTCCCTGATCAGTTCCTCCTTCATGCGGATATTCAGTGCCAGCTCTCGCATCTTCTGGTTGGCAGTCTGGAGTCTGTGCAAATATTTTTATAACGGTTTATTTAAAAACAATGCAATATTGCAATTAACAACAGTTACCACCTGGCAGCCGAGGTGTATGTGTAGCTGAAAATGAAAGGACAAGATAACCTTAAGGCCACACCAATTTAATTTCTTGGTTAACGGATTTTTCTAGAAAATTAATGGAGCGGGCGGGCCGAAAAAAAATAAAAATAAAAACTGGCCTAGGCATCCAAAATGGTACGAAAGGAGCCATTAAGTCAACACACCAGGCTGGTTCAAAATTTAAACAGTGAATTTTGAACTTTTAATGGTAGCACTGCTTTGAAAGATGGAATGACTGTAACAAGTAATAAGAAAAGGACTGTTTTCAACTGTTCAGGGCAAAATATGAGCATTTTGCAGTTGATTCTGAATTTTTATTTTTATTTGCAAATCAGAAAAAAATGAAGAGGCGAATCCGTTAACCAAGAAATTAAATTGGTGTGGCCTAATAACATATGAACATGGCAGCACATAGTGATATATAGGCAAATATGCTGGAAACAGTAACTGTTACAAGTTCAGCATCCAAATCATTGTAGATATTACATTGTACATGTATTGAATAAAACCAACAGTGACTGCAATATAACCATCAGGGTTCAAAATATATTTTTTTTCAAAACACTTTTTTTCTCTTAACCAAAAGCTAGGTTGCCCATCAATATTTCAGGTTGCTGTCAACACCCAGGAACACTCTAACCAGATTTAGGCCACGCCTACCTTTTTAGACGAATCGAAGCGAATTTGAGTTAAATCTGCTGGCTTACCAACAAACACCAGCCAAATAATCCTCATTTAAAAAATGTTTTAAACATTTTGTAACATTTGGCACGCACAGCCTAATAGTAGCTAAATTCACAGAACACCAGTCGATCTGATGACTCACTTTGCGCCAACCTACATGTACTCCTAACCACAGTTGAGGGGCGTACAACTAGACTTAGTGTTTGGGAGGCCAAATTTGTTAAAGACATCCAGTGCAGTTTTTAGGCCTTGGAAACCAGATTTTTCAAAGTCAATATTCTAGTCACTTATCTACATACTAAGTTGAAACAACACAGTGACTGTCCCAATGTATGTACATGTAGTAAGACATTCAAGGAGCAAAACTGCCCAAAATTCTGACGAAAAACGTTTACTGTAAGGACCTGGATTGATTTTAAGGGTAACACCTAGAAAATATAGGACTAATCTTGGGGCTTGTTCTGCAGTTTTAAATGCATGGAGCAAAATACTGATTCAAATGTGCTAAAATGTGGGCAGTATGTGTCAACATCATACAGATTGCCTTATTTTCAGAATATTTCCAGTTTTGCTGCCCTGAAATTGCATTGGATGCTTTTAATGTGTGACAGACATAAAATGCTGTCAGTGCTAAAGCCTGCCGTGTATACCTGACTTCTGACTCCTTCATGAGCTGCCTGGTGACCTGTGTGCTGGCTCGCAGGTTCTCCACCTCCACGTTCAGACTCTTACTCTGGGGATCCACCCAGATGGACACACCTGCACACAAGGATATAATATTATATTTAACAAATTACACATTGAATGAACCAATTACATTATTACGTCACAGTTTGTTTACCGTAATGAATTTGGGGACAGTTTGTGTCCAATCGATGTTTATATTGTACAGGGGTGCTTAGCATGGTGTGTGTTCGTGTAGCGCTAGCCTATATTTAAGGCCTTACGTTGATACTACTTTGGTCTACTGTCACCCATCACTAAATCACCCATTACGGCATGTAATGCTGTGTCCAAAAAACTAGATGCAGCAAAAATTAAACACACCTGACTTTGAAATTATCTTCATTCTTTAACTGACCGTTCTAGACTGTTCTTTAGAACAGGTAAACAAACTGTGATGTAATAAGTACAGTAATAGGTCCATTCCTGAAGACATAACCACACTTTTCCCTGGAATAACAAATCTGTTTATACTGTAATTTAGATGGAATAGAAGATGAACATCATTTGGTAATAGAATGCAGTTTGTACAACAATGACTCAGAGTCAAACTTTATAGAATGATAACATCAAATTGTTGTTTCCCTACTTCACACACCTAGTAAGTAATACAGACAAGTTTCTTTAGCACAAACCATAAATGTCAGAAATGTGAGACAATTAAAATATGTTCAAACGTGGACCAAAGTAAATCATAATCATACAAAGATTTTTTTAAATAAAAACACTTCACTGTTGGTGCAAAAATGTTATATAATGCCCCTTTTAATTTGCTGTAACATCTGGAAACAGAGATCAGAATATGACTTTCTTGTGATTGCCCCGACAAGATTTTTGATGTGGATGCAAACAACGTACCTTTGGACTCTCGCTTGTCTGTTATCTCTCTCCTGATTGGTTCACCCTCTTCGTCTGGTAAGTCTCCAGCCAGGGCCAGTTTGAAGGAGACTTTGGCGGTGTCCTCACCGATCTCAGTGGCTGCCTTCCTCTTGACTTTCCAAGTGCCTCCAAGTGCCCTGGAATAGCAGTATCGATACTGTTAACCAGTGTATTAGCCAGCCTTAAATTTTGTCCTGTCGTTATGTTCACCGAAGGAAAACAAAATATTGTTTCCTCTTCTTCTCCAAACCAAAAGGTCAATGACCTGAACCAGACGTCTGTTACCATGATAATTGGTGTCAAATGACGGAAAGACGGACGGACGGAAAGAACTCTGCTCTTAACAAAGAAAATGCAGGTTTGTGCAAGATGTGGGATCGTATGGTGTAATGGTTGGGTTTTTGGCCCAGAAACTTTTAGGTCCTGGGTTAAAATCCACCAATATGTCCTAATGTGTTGCCCTTGGGAAAGGCACACAACTTTCCTCACTTCACTCAGGTGTAAATGAGTACCTTGCTTCGGTTAGGGACGTCCCTTGGATAGTGGAAAATTTACACTAATGGAGATTCTAATAAAACAAACAATCGAAACTGCTTTTGGCATTGTGAATGTATTCTCAAAGAACACAACATTGTCCTTTTAGAATATGATTAGACTTAGAAGTGTAATTCTAATTTCAAAATCACCATCAGACATTTGAGAAAAGATTTCTCATGATTTACAATGATTTAATCGAGATCTTACTTGGCTGTGTCGTCCTCGTCATCACTGTTTTGTTCCTCGCTGGCGTCGCTGAACTGTTCGTGCTGTACCTTGTCGCTGTCCTCCAGCTGGTTGGCCAGCAGGTGGCTCCGAGCGCGGAAGTTCTGGATGACTCTCTCCAGGGAGAACACACCCGGGCTGGTGTGCACCTGAGGGGAGGGGTAACGTTGGTATATTCCTTATTATATCATACCCGGGCCGCGATAACGTTCGATAACGGGTTCCGGACCGGGCCGTACTTTACGGTACGGCCCGGTCCGGAA
>NW_017802625.1:672074-673931 GCF_001625305.1 Branchiostoma belcheri | reverse complement strand
ATATCATACCCGGTCCGGAACCCGTTATCGAACGCTTCCATGGCTTCCATAAAACGATTTGAACGCGTTTCGCCCTAACCGCTTGTGCCCCTTTCGAAAATTCGAATACAGAATCCGGACGTTGGAATTGATGTTGTTGCATTTTAGGGTTTAGTGGCACCAACTTTTGGGTCATCTTGCATTGAAAGGCGTGTTTTCTTGGGTGGGTATGACATAAATAAAATACAACACGGTGTATTCCGCATCACCCTCGGTCCCGGCCCTCCCGCGAGTCGGATCGCCCTCCGGCCTGCGGGCGATCCGACCCGCGGTCGGGCCGATACCTCGGGCGATACGGAATACCCCATGTTGTATTCTATATTTATAGCCAGATGACACCGACCAATCAGAAGGCTCCATTTCCCATCGGTTATCAGGCCGTAACCTCAAAACTTTTTGGACTATACCATTATACAGGGGACATTTCTCTACCACACCATTAATCTATGGAACACTCTGCCACCCAGTATCAAAACACTGATCAGTCCACATCAATTCAAAAAGGCCATCCACCAGTTGTACATACAATGTAAGTTAAGTTGTATAATATGTTATGTTGTTTAACCTGTATACAATTTGTGATGCTTATGTATACGTTCATTCTCTTTTAATTTTGCTGTCAGTATGTTCGCAATATGTTTTGAACCCTGGAAGATTGGTCATGGACTAAAGGGTATCGAAATAAACGAAATAAATGAAACAGGACACTAACAGTAGTGTTAAGACTTGAAGTATTTATCTATTAAAAACATCAGTTTTCAGGTAGGTAAACTCCTTTACAGGCTTAGTCTAGCTCCCCTGGTATAGTATCTGTTTATTTGCCCGGCCAATGAATAAATGCTCACTTGGTGGTTTATTCGGTGGTTTATCGCACCTGACCAGGGAATATCTCACCATAATACACCTCAGGGCGGGGCATTAACCCTGTATTATAAACCTCATCAGGTTAGTGAATGATCGAATGTCTAAAATATGTCTGAGTGTATGTAACAGGAAGATTTTTCCCTCTCACCTTCCTGGACTCAGGTCTGAGCCCTATCTGGCTGGAGCTGGCAATGCTGAAGTTCCTGTGCTTGGTCCTGACTGGTGCGGAGTGTGCTCGTGCACTGGGGAGGGCACCATTCTTGGGTAACACATCCGGGGTGTCCGACACTTCTATCCGCTGTACGAGACAAATACAGTATGATACACAGTCAAACCTGTCAAAGACAACCACTTATTTTACAATTTTTTTAGACTGCCCCATAGACCCAAAGTAACCAAGCCGGTAATTTTGTACATTGTGCAAAGACTGTCATGCTGTCAAAATCAATGGCAAACGGGCCAATTTCATCAAGATTATCATCAATATGACAAGGTTGTTGTCATAGGCAGAGATTGGGCCATCATCTGTCAAGGAGGTCATGTAATGAAAAACCCCAGGCCCTGTAAAAAGAGTGAGCGCCACCAGATGTACAAGTGATTAATGACTTTCTCCCTCTTGGACAGACCGAACGCAAGCATATCCATTACAACCTGACCTAAGGGCCGTGCGGAAACACAGACACACACACGGACATACACAGACGTACCAAACACAATATCTCCATTTATCATGGAGGTACAGTACCGTTCGCGTTATAGTTACCCTTACGGCCGTTACTAACGCGTTTCTTTTCCGTAAGTTTTCCGTAAGTTTTCCGTTACTTTTGCGTAAGTTTTCCGTTACTTTTCCGTACTCTCCAAGCAGAGGTAGGGTCGCTCGGTATTTTGGCAGTATTTTCGCGTTTTTAATACGTCTTTCTACTTTTACGGTTTTTTTTTTGGTCTTCCTCGGGA
>NW_017802625.1:598604-672054 GCF_001625305.1 Branchiostoma belcheri | reverse complement strand
CGTAACTTTTGCGTAAGTTTTCCGTTCTTTTCCGTTACTTTTCCGTTAGACTTCTGCATTCATATGCAGGCCGCGGTAACATCACAGAATAATGGGAGGAGTACTAATTTACCTCATGCGGGGCGGGAAATTACCAATACACACCGCTGGAACAGCGGAAGGAACGTTGATCTAGCCTGCATTTTACTATATTGTAACGTTTAAAACGTTTTACGATCACCGGCGCAATTCAATTAGATAGACATTTTCTTTTGTCACTGTTGCCCAGGCAAGCGTTTCTATAGTTTGTCAACTTTGTTTTGCTGTTTTTCTCTGTTAACTTATTTTACCACCGAATAAGCAAACCTAGATGATCTGAAGTTATAAATGCCCCGGTCCGCCGTACATAATAGGCGGCGGGCGTGAGGTAACGTTAGGGATGTGCAAAAACATCGCGGAAAATTCCTATAACACTCGAAAAAAGGCAGCATATTTACACGTGCCCACCAACATTTTTATGGCTAATTATTGACCAGTTTTGGGGAGTTTTGTTATGTCCTTGGAGTTTTGTTTAGAGTGGGACGGAAAGCCGTGCCGCCACTCCGACTCCATGCACTTCCGTGTTACATTACGTAAAATCGGACCAACAAAATTACGTATGTGACCAACAAAATTACGCCAAAGGCACCACAAATCCACATGTACATATATTTTTTCCCGAAAATTCTTTTGAGTACGCATTTCGTCACTAGGATGTTGCTAATTAGTCGTAGAAATAAGGTAGAAACCAGCGTAAATGTGGCTCTCTCGAGATCCAGCTCTCTGCATTTCGCGCGGGAGGGCGCCCCAGCATGCAACGGGCTTCGTTCTAGCCAATCACAGCGCAGGTCATCTAAGGTGAACCAATCAGAGCGTAGCTACTTGCATATTATAATGAGCATGCTGCACACAGGTCGGCCGCGGCCAGGGCGACCGGCCCTGAGTGCGCGGGAAATGTGTTTTGCAACTATATTTTTACGGGGATTTTCTGACGTTTGACGCTGACTTTGGCACGATATGATCGCACTACCATGTACACGCTACCGTAGGCGGCAAATGAGTGGTCATTTTTATATAATCGTCGAGAAATTTTGGCGTTATGCACCCGGAAGTGAGCCGATCTCAGTTTGCGTTCCCTCGATTTTTGACAGTTTCCCCCCTCAAAATAAGAAACAAAACTACCGCTATTAAATAGAACCATGTATTACAATTATCATTTCAACATGATAGATCTATTATATATTCCTTTATTAACTATGATATCATCATGGTTGTGGAAAGTCCTCAGCTGGCGAACCGAGTCCTTCCGCTGCAGTAATTAGTGACCGCATCAGCCCCTTACTCCGCACTGCTTCGACAGACAACTTCAGAACGTCCCAGTCATCTCCCAGCCAACAACTCAGCGAACAGTTCTACAAAGTGCAGAGAGCTTCCAACTGTGAGTTGATTGTGGTGTCTTTCTTACTCCTCTGTATCTCTTCCTCCTCGTAGATGCTATGGCATGTAGAAACCTTTAAGAAGTTAATACTTTCGTTCAACCCAATCAAATAATGCCGGTTCCCACCCATGGCCCGAACGTTTTAAGTAAATTTGGAAACATTTGACAGCCGGCTTTGCTCCCCCGACCGTGGTTGCCTGGAGTTCGGCAGTGTTCTGGAGGAGGTCATACTTGGGTATGTGTGACTGGGGCCTCAGTTGCAACATGTACAGGTCATCGCTTATACAAGACCACCCCTCCCCCCAGAAGAATGTCGTGGGCCCGCACCCAGATACCACACAGATACCACACCAATGAACCTTCTAAAATGGCATTTCGTGCATTTTCAAGAGGATTTCCAAGAAAAAATCAGAGATAGATTTTTATTCAATGACAAAGGGAGCAGATGTGGACCAAAAAGTGGACCTTTACATAAAATGTGGAGCAAAAAGTGGACCTTTACATAAAAAGTGGACCAAAAAGTGGACCTTTGAGCCTTGTGGGGATGTTCTTCCGAACCCCCCGAACCCCCCCTGGCTACGGGCATGGAAATAACTATAGAATAGCATTAAAAGATAGCACAATTCGCTTCACACAGTCGACACATGGATAAACCACAAAGTTATTTTACGAATCACATGTCCACTTGCCTCTGGTGCTGTTATTTTTCAAGGGGCAACATCGCAACACATTAGCGGACGCCCCAGGAGGTGGCAAATTGCTATTGTCTTGTCGGCGCGCAAAACAAACATGAAATCCGACCCTATCACATTAACGCAAACGGTAACGCGTTAGAAATAATTTCTGACGATTTTCTAACCATTTTCTGACGAAAATCTAACCAAATACTGACGATTTTCTAACCATTTTCTGACGAAAATCTAACTCGTTAGTAACGGGGTACCCGGTTTAACTATAACGCGAACGGTACTGTAATACACAACCCAGAAATGCTGTCCTTACCACAGAGTTTGTGTGGTCAGACTCCAGCTGATGTAGGTTCTCAATCAGAACTTGCTGGTCGATCAGCTTCTGCTCCTGTTCACCGAGCCTCTCCTCTGTGAGGGCCAGTTTCTCCCTCAGACTCTGGTTCTCTGCCTCCAGTTTCTGAATCCTCTCCTGTACGTACAGATGTTTCTGATTTTAGTATTTCTAATAAAGTCTCAAGTACAACTTAAGATACGGTCACAACCCGCCGTACGTGCTTCTGCGTGCTGTCTACGTGCAAAAACGTGGGCAAACGTAGGGCATCCGTGCGTGGTGAGTACCACCTCTGTACGGAATCCTACGGAGTTGGGAGCACGCAGATACGCCGTAGATTTTTAAGTGCATGTAAAACTTTTTCTACGTGCGGTCTGCGGATTCACCACCCGTGCGCAATGTATGTGCACGCAACCGCTCACGGCCAGACTTGGTGTGCAGACCACACTCTCACACTTTGTCCAACTGTGCGAGTGACGTGCGTAGACGCCACTACTTCCCCACGTTTTCAGAAAAAAACGTAGCAGACGTAGCCTCCCAAAAAACGTACGGAGAAAAAGCATGTACGGCGGGTTGTGACCGTAGCTTTAAAGTGGTACAATAAACATCCTCCACAAAGTTTATCCTTAAACCTATAGCACAAAGAACACATTTTCATTGGAACTACTGTTTGGGGCCATGGCCATGCATTTAAACTTACACATTGAGCAGGGCTCGAATCGCCTCTTCATGTGCATTAGTTGGTGCAAGTAAAGTTGGTGGTGTGCACCTAATTTTTACTGGTCTGCACCATTGCAAGTAAGCCTTTTCTCATGTGCACCTTTACCAAATAATGTAATTCGAGCCCTGATGAGGAAACTAAAACTAGTCTGTGTTCCTTTGCTTTGACTTTCAAAGTGACTTCTTTTCATTTGGGCAAATAACAGTTTGTACATTGAATGATATTTATCACACAAACTACATGCAATAAAACAACGTCACATACATGATAAAGAAAGAAAATGAATCAACAAAAAGGCAAAACTGCAACCTAATTCCTCTACATTTACAGTCACTTGTACTTCTGCCACAGACATTGATGCTGTATATACCTTAATAGTACCAGCTTTATTGCGAAGAACAAAGATGCAAAGTTTGCAAAGGACATTACTAAAAAATATTCTGTATGCACCAAATTATGGCTTTGCCTGCCGACCCGTGCACCTTACCTGACAACTTTTTCCACCAGTTAAGTCGTGCTTTGATAATGAAGAAATGGATTTGCATCAATAATTTTATGTATTGCTAAAATATCCTTAACATTAGAATCCAATCTACATGTATTGCAAGCATCCACGCCTTGAACTTCATATATAGGTGTTAGTTCTTACCTCCTTAGAAAGTCCTTGTCTTTTTAAAGGCATCCAATGCAATTTCAGGGCGGCAAAACTGAATTTTCAGAGTCAATTTTCTGGTCATTCTTTTAATTAAGTGCATTAAATCAATATCATCCCATAGCCTATATATATAAATTATCTGTGAGGTAAGAAATGCTATGTCACTGATGGAAAATGGTAATGTTTGTTGTTTTGTATCATGAGCTGGTTCTAGCTACATGTATTTATGGGCGGTACCCAAAAATAAAGGGACTCCTCACGTGGCTTGTTTTTGGGCTATTTCAAATGCTTCAAGCATGAAATGATGACAAAAAATGTGCTAAGATTATAAAAAAAAGTTACTAAGAAATGGCGCAGTAAATGTCAATATCAGACAGATTTCCTCATCGAGAATTTTTTAGTTTTGCCGCCCCGAAATTTGCACTGTATGCCTTTAATTTGTAAACAACAAACTCAGGAACACGTACCGACATCTGCGAGGCCTCTCTAGCCTTCTCGGCAAAGATTTCCTCGTCAGATTTGAGGTCCTTGTGGGCTTTCTTGAGGTCCTTCTTCAGTTTGTCCATGGTGTCCTGGTCGGGAGTCTCCCCACCCAGGATGAAGGCCCCGGGTACCTCATTCTTAACTTCGTCCATCAAGTCCAGCCAGTTCTGGATACGTGCCTCCTGACTCTTGGTCAGAATATCACTCTGGAGAAACACACAAGTAACAAGAATTCAAAGACCTTACACAAAATGTTAAGATCTTGTGTGATGGTGACTGTGTCCTCTTCTCATTCACCATGATGGTGTCTTTAATGTGCAAGGGAAACAACACCCACTGTCAACTACTAGTATCAAGGAGGTCATGTAATGAAAAAATAAAAAGTGCTGTGAAAACAGCGGGCGCTACCAGATGTAGATGAGATAAATGCCTTTCTCCCTTTGGGACAGGCTGAACTCACCCATATCCATGCATTACAACCTTTCCTAAGGGCTACACAGAAACACAGACACAAACACGGACACACACACACTCATCAGAAACAATACCTCCATTTTTCGTGGAGGTAAACAGCTGTACAGTAATTGTTTTATCTGCTCTATCCTATCTTACAGACTAAAATAAAACTTCTGCATTGTCTGCATGCAAGAAAGGTTATATTAATAAATTATATATTACAAGCACAGATACCTGCTGCACATCCACAAACTGTTTGTAAGCCTCTTCAGCACACAGTCGGTAGTGAGCACACTCCGTCTTAGACTGGGCCAGCTGCTCCTCCAGCATCCTGACACGCATGTCCTCCGGCGTGGCGTCCTGCTCCGTCTCCGTCAGGTCCCGGTACGCGTCACGCTGCCTCCGCAGCTCCTCCTTCAGGGCCTCGATCTCCGTCCGCATGGCGTCCATGGCGATGGATTGTGGGTCTGTGTTTACGATCGGCTTATTTCTGAGGGGAGGGGAAAAGGGCGTACATGCTGCTACAATTGTTGTGCAACAAACATGTTCACAGTTTTTCTAAAAAGGATTGACTGTTATGTTGATTTAAGCTTAGAGCTATATGATATCACTTGGCAGGAGATTACATACTGGTTTTGTACGAAGAATTTTGTTCCTACAGTGTAGGATTTGCCCCTACTCTTAATAGTCTTATATATGCTAGGAAACTTCAAAACTTCAAGTACAAAACATATTATATGGGGCAAACTGGTGGTAAATAGCTGAGGCAAAATTGACTCAGGCAAATCCTCTAGAAATGGACCAATCCACACGAGCACAGTATAAATCTAAGTAGCCTTAATGTACCATATACTAGTGTAATTGAGTGGAAGACTGATCTGTTAATGCCAAAAATGATTATTAGTTAATATTATTTGAAGAGACAGGACCAACAGTGGCCAAATATTGGAAGCAGGAAAACACAGCACATTTTAGAATCTTACACTAAATCTTACAAAGTATTAGTAACCAGATTTACTTGCTCTGAAATTTTATTACCTTCAAGTATTGTTGCACCCATGGCAATTCATCAGAAGAAAAAAACCAAGACCTTCCAAAATCAATACTTTCATCAGAAGAAGAAACACAGACCTTTCAAAAGGACATAAACTTACTTGATGTTTCTAGCTCTGTTGGCATACTTGAGTGAATTGAGCGTCTCGTCGAAGTCAGAACTGGAGGGACTGATACAGGTGATCATGGCGGTCTGCGCGTTCCCTCCCAGCGAGTCCTTCAGCAGCCGGGTGATCTTGGAGTCTCGGTACGGGATGTGCGACGCCCTCTTCTTCGTGTCTCCCAGCGCGCTGATCACGTTACCTATAATGAAGTGGTTGATCGTTTAGCTGGTAATGCTTTGGCATTTGGCAACATAAAATTGACTGCGGCTGACGTCAACTCCAAGACTGCCTAGAAAAAAGAAATGTTCATACAGGATGGTCAATGGAAAGACTGAAAGAGAAGGGGGTGAAAAGGGGTGACGGAGGAAGGGTTTATCTTCATGGGAAAAGAAGGAGGATTGCAACACAACTTGAGACTGGCGTCTTTACAAGATATGGACTTAACTTGTTACTGGACTTATTGGAGGGAGAAGGACCTTGGTATCTACCAGTCTGTCTTTGCTTCTCTAACAGGGCTCGAAATACTGGGTCCATGCGCACCTTAGTGCATCCAAAATTGGAGCTGTGCATCCATTTTTTTCTGTGGGTGCACTGGTGCACCCAAATATTTTTGCGGGTATTTTTTACATATGAAATGTATATTGCATACAGGATATTCTTGGCATCTAAGTGTCAGAAAAATAATAAATCTTTCTTGTAGTACATGTACTTGTTTAAGATTTTGAAGTTAGCTCCCATTTCGCATTCAAGCTCAGAAGAGTAGCAGTAAGATCTCTAATTATGTTGTGCTTTATATGGTGCACCCCAAAATTCTTTTGTGTACCTAATTTTTTAGGTTAGGTGCACCAGTGCACCTATTCCCAAAAATGAATTTCGAGCCCTGTCTAACGTTGAAGAAAAAGAAGAAGAAGATCACGTTACCGAGAGCGAGCAGTCCGCTGTTGATGTGGATGGACTCCTTGAAGCGATCGCCGACGTTCCCCGTTTTCTGCGCCCTCTCCGACCCTGCCAGGTCCACGAAGTGAAACTTGGAGGACACGAAGCGGGTTTCCTTCGCGGTGGAGTCCAGGTCGTCCTCGTCCGGAGTGAGAGAAGCGCTGGCGTCGACGTCACGCCACCTATTTATTTACAATAGTTTATTTATTATGGAGACTCAAAACAACCATACAGTGGAAGCTTTTAGCTGAATTATAGTGTGCCATTACAAAGAGATAATATTTACAATTAATTTACACTATTAATACTTACACAACATAAAAAATGCCTTACGTTAGGCCTGCACATATTTAAAAAATTTCATGAATGTGTTAAACGTATAAAATTTATATATCAATCAAGCAGGCAATCATACTAGATGGGCAACGACTATACGTGTCAAGTAGATCAACCGGGAAAGGCAGTGTAGTCTTGCGTTACCTCTCAGTTCTACATTTGAATTGTGTTACATTATTTTTTGATCTAAGATTCCTGCCATGCAGGCTTACACGGTTTGGGGGCAGCCATGTCGAAAAGTTGTAGAATTCAGTAGCGAAGTAGCAAACTTGTAACATAGCTCATGTCATCTATTGCTAAGGCCACAACAATTTAATTTGTTGCTTCTCGGCTCACCCTGTCAATTTTTTTTGCAATTTGCAAAAAACAATTTGGGGGGGGTTCTAAATTAACTGCAAAATGTTCAATGAAAGACATGTTTTGTCCCCAATGGTTGAAAAAATCCCTTTTCTTCCTGATTCTTAAGTTTTTCAATGTAACAAATTGCAATTTTGTTTCACTAAAAGTTCAAAATCTATTGCTTTAATTATAAACCAGCCTGGTATGTTTACTTCATGGCTCATGTTCATGTAACATTTCTGGCTATCATGGGGTGCCTTGGCCTGTTTTTGTTGTTTTTTTCCTCCTGTCGCTACTGATTTTTTTCTGAAAAAATCCGAGAAACAACAAATTATATTGGTGTGGCCTAAGAGATATGAGTGACAGTTGATTGACCTCTGCTCGATGACGAGGGTGAAGATGCTGTGGGAGCGGCTGGAGTGCTCGTTCATCAGGGTGGTTCCTGTCTGTCGGGAGGCTGACCCTGACGCCAGGATGGCCATCACCTCCTCAACTGAGCAGCATTGCTCCTCCTTGGCACCAATTATGACTGAAATCATATACAAAAAGTTACACACACTATTCACTAAGGCTCTAGCCAGCTCAAAATTTTTTTCCATCGACCCAGGTTCATGATTGGATCTGGGTGGGGGGAGCATCATAGGTGTGACCTGGAGTATCCCCAGGAAATTTAGGATTTTCAAGCCTTGAAAAACACAATTTCTGGCATTTTGAGAGGAAAATCATGGGGTTGAGAGTGATTGTCAGTGGTCCTTCGGATGTTTTTATTTTACCTAAGATTTGTGTTGATTTTGTCTTTCAAGGATAATGTATTGGTTTTAAAAAATCCGCCCGTCCGTCACACGCCCCAAATTTCCGGTAATTGATGGAAAAATGGGTGCTGGCTAGAGCCCTGTTTTCAACCTAGCTTGACTACTTCAGAAGTCTCATAACATATACACAATCATAGACTCATACTCATCTAATAAAGTATATAATCATTCATGCTGAGCGTGCATCAAAATAGTGATAGAATATGTTGATCCGGATTCCGAAACCAAGCATTCTTGGAAACAAACGTCTTGCTAAAAACAATTGATTTCTCAAATTCCAGATGATTGGTGGTGCAGAAATGTTTTGTTTAGTAGACCACTGAACTGTGAAAAATGCACCTCTGCTATGTTGTCACTGTTCCACAGATGAAATACAGTCAAAGAAGTGTGAAATAGTGTTTCACTACATGATTATATGATGTTAGTTCAGCACCAAGGACAGGCACTAACGCCTCTTCTATGTTTGGTATTTGGTATAGAATGAAAATTCCACAGCTCTCATATATGTAGATTGAAGAGGCCATCTACATCAGGGCATTACAACCATCTCTCAATAAAGACGGAGGGCGCTACAGACTTTCCATGGTCCATTGCTCAGTGAGTCACGTGTGTCATCTGCATAACGTGATGTCACAGAATCAAGAGAAAGCTTTATTCCTTGACAAAGACTGGAGTTGTACAGTCAAAACTTTGTGTAAGGCAAATTTCTTGGAAATTACAGTTAAAACTTGCTGAACCGTAGCATACTCAGCAAAGTAGCAGCCCCATTTAAATACAATCCCATCTTTGAAATATATATTATTTAAGGTACTTTTAATTTGTTGGTGTTATTGATAGCTGCAATGAAATCAACTTTCATATCACCAGAAAGAGTGATATGAAATAATATACATTAAAATATTGTCTTAATATGATACTTTCAGTACAGTTTTCAAAATCAAAATATTTGGCTGAACACACGTACGTCTTTTGTGTGCAATTGAAAAAGTACTATGTGCAGAGAATAACAACAGAATGGAACAGCTGCTATTTGACTCATATCGTTTTACACTCACTTCAAAACTTGTTAGCTCTTGTGATGAAACTTGATACACTTTGATTCAACATTTGAATTAATGCAGTCGGCAACTGTTTAAAAATGTACAATATGTACAGAAATGTACTGCTTGCATGAGAAAATACATTTAAAACATGCAAGTCTTATCAGACTTTGATTTTATTTGTCTGCATGTGACTTCACTACCAAAAATGCTTTTTTCTTGTTTTTCTTGTACAAAGACAAGGAAGGAAATTATTCTTGGAATAAGAAATTAAAGAATCCCCGTAGCAAGAAAATTCAAGACACATATTTTGTGTTTCTTGAGTTTTCTTGCTGTAGCAAGAAAACAATTCTGTCCGCACAAGAAAATATTTCTTGAATTAAGAGCTAAGTGTTCTTGAAGCAAGAAAACCATTCTGTACACAAGAAAAGATTTCTTGTAGCAGAAAAAAAATTCTGTAAACTTCTAAAAATTCTTAAGATTCTTGTTGGTGAGCATGATTCATAGTAGATATATTTTCTTTTCTTAAGAAAAAAAGAAGAATAAAATTATTTGTGTAAGAATCAACATACAAAATGTTTGAACAATGCTTTTTGAATTTTCTTGAAAATCCCCCTGGCAAGAAAGTATTTCTCAACACAAGAAAATAAGAAAAAACATATTTTTGGTCTCAATTGAGACTGGATTGAGAGTTTTTTTGAGAGTCTGTCTCGTAAAAAAATGTTTTGGCTCTTAAGAGCTACTTGACTTTCTGCCATCTGCAATGTTAACAAGAATTCGCAGATCTCATACCTCCATGAAATATGTAGAGTTCATGTAAATATTTTTTGGGCATTTGATATAGCTGTATTAAATAAAACCCATACCACTTATTCCTGCTAGGAAAAGCTATGTGTCACAAAAAAAACCAAGACCATAAGCATGTTAAGGACAAAAGATACAAAAACCAGAAGTACTGCTGCAGTACCAAGGTCATCCACCAGGAGGCCCAAATTTGACCTTGATCTTTGTCTTCCTACGACCTACCAACATAGCCTGGGTACCATCCTATTTGTATGCCGGAGCTCCCACACTCGCTTCCCTAAAAAACTAGTTGTAAGGGAAGCGAGTGTGGGGGTTCCCGGCATACAAATAGGATGGTGGTACCCAGGCTATACCAACATGCCAAATAATTTGGCAAATATCATCACAATCCATAAAGGTGTTCTGAAGTTATGATGACTACAAATGTGGGGAAACAAACAAACACACACACACACACACACACACAGACAGACACACCAAAAACAATACGTCCATTTTTTCATGGAGATAAAAAAACAAACAAACCCCTCCTTACAAAAATTTGGACTGGACAATGACTGGACTGGACAATTTGTACTTTTTTTATTATCATTATTTATTAATGTTATTGTTTTTCCTTTATTATTATTGCCATTATCATTATTTATTGTATCCCTATTTTACTGTTTGTATGTGACTGTTGTGTTTTGTTTGTAAAACAGGGCCCCATTGAAAAGAAGTGTAATCACTTAATGGGCCACCCTGTATAAAGATGACGGAAAATAAAATAAAAATAAAATAAATCAGGTGGCTCAGAAGTTACCGCTGCAGGCGAACCACTGTAGTGCTGGGGAAAGGTTACATTCAGGTCAACGTCCTCTGGTACATGGTACGAATGTTAAGTACCTATAGGTCATGACATTGCCGCGTACTTTGTACTTTTCCCCACACGTGTCAACCAAAAACAAGCAGAACAAAGGCTCCTTGTGTCACATCGGCATTCCCCATGAAACTACCGTGACAGAAGGGTGCATAAACAAGTCAGACTTCATTTCGTGCAGGGGTGATTCCGAGGCGGTCAGCACTAGCTGGCGTCCGATTTGTGCCCTACAGGTGGGAAATAAAGTTCACTGCAAGTTCTAAATCTTTTTGGGAATGCTTGCTACGCTGCGTCGACATGCAGTTATAACATATAACAGCGAGCAGATTATTATAATTGGACTGAGCAGAGCACATTGGACTAATGCCTCTGGCCGTTTACAGCTTAGAGTTACATGTCCAATATTTTGTCAAAAACATTTCTGTTACATAGCGGATCATAATGACCCCCAGCGGGGGTCTTCATGCTTCCTTAATCTTGAGATCTTATGAGACAATCTCAAGATCATTCAGAAAATTTCAAGATGAAAACGAAAGGTCTCAAGATCTTCCAAGATATTTTTAAACCATCTTGAGATATTTCAATAGCATCTCCAGATGCTTTAAAAAATGTCAAGATTATTTAAAGATCTCATGATTTATAAAGCAATCTCGAGATGCTATGAAAAAATCTCAAGATGCTTTGGAAACACTTGGAAAGATCTTGAGACCTTTCGTTTTCATCTTAAGATTTTCGGAAAGATCTTGAGATTGTAATGAAAAATCTCAAGATTGCCTCATAAGATCTCAAGATTCGTGTAAAATACTGAGATCTTTGGAATAAATCTTGAGATTTTTCCATTTTTAACGAAGAGTGAAGACCCCTGCTGGGGGTCAATATGTAACAGGGATGTTTTTGACAAAATATTGGATATTTACCTCTAAGCTGTATAAAGCCAGAGACATTAGTCCAAAGTGCTCTGCTGAGTCCAATAATAATCTGCTCGCTGTTGTATGTGATACATCAAGCATGGCTGCTGACTGTTTTAAGAAGGCTAGAAGGAACAGTTTTCAACGCTTTGACAGACTTGGGCTTTTTCTAACTAAATACTCAGCTACACCGCGTTACGATCGAAATTTGCTAGAATTTGTGTTCAGAAGAGTTCAGTACTGTAACAGTATTTGGTTTGGTGGAAAAGTACATGTAGATATAGGTGTCAAGGTAGGGTGAAAAGTTGACCAGAATGTCCATTCCTGACAGCTAGAAGACAGACAGGTGAAGATGGCAGCAACAAGCGAGATTGCCATCCCACAGTGTGCAGAAGACATCGCCCCCTGCTGGGTGGAGCAGGTACTGCAGAAGGACCTGCCGGGCGTCTCCATCATGGACGTCCATGTCAAGGGATCCGTCAACCAAGGCGAGGGGTACACGAGCGACATCCTCGCTTTTGACGCCGTGGGGATCAGGAATGGCGCCAGTCGGCGCTACAGTCTCGTCGCTAAGATGACAGATTTCGAGCGCCCGCTAACGATAATTAAAGATTGGTCAAAAGACTTCACATCAGAATGGAGACGACCGAAGTCAAGTTTTATTCCAAAGCGGTCCCCGAGTTCCTCTCTGTGGCAATCCCAAGCACGGAGATCAAATCGAAGCCACTGAATGAAGATAACGAAAATCACCCCGCTGATTCCTTCAAGTTCCTCCTCCCAAAATGCTACTTCGCCGCCACCGACCCGAGCTCCATGGTGTCCGTCAGGGTTATGGAGAATCTGAAAACTCAGGGCTTCTCCATCAAAGCCAATCGCCAGCCGCTGAACCGTGAGGAGATGATGCTTACAGTCGGGGCCCTGGCGCAGCTGCACGGCCTGTCACATCGGCTGGAGCTCCGCGAGGGCGTCCCTCTTCCCGAGAAGTACGACTGGATCATGACCCTCTCAGATCTTTCAGATGAGATGATGGAATCAGCAACCTACCAGTATCAGACCGCTGTGAAGGCATTCGCCGCTGCCTTTCCTGACCAGGCAGATCTTGTAGCTCATCTGGAGAAGTTAGAACTGAAGGAGCTATTGAATCTCCTAAATGAGGACCCGAAGATAAAGGTGCTCAACCATGCAGAGTGTTGGATCAATAACATCATGTTTAAGGTGAGACATGCCACGATCTTTTCTTGTTTCAATCTCAAAACATCTAAACATTGTTAATTTGTTTCGTTCGTTTTCTGTAATTGTTTTACAAGAAGACGAAGGAAAACATATTGTTTTTGCTCAATTTCTTCCTCTTCTTCTTCTCCAAACAGTGACCTCTGACCTGACCTAGGACATGATTTGTTGACGCCTGTCACCATGGTGACTGGTGTTGGGTTACATAATGTTGCAATTTCATGGTCTGCTCTGCTCCTGTCACCATATACTAGTCGTAACGTTACATGTATGATTGTGAAATTCAATGTGTTTGAGTGAGAATTAACAGAGCAGACCATATTTGCTGTTTGTTTCTTTTTTTCCGAACACAGTACATTGAAGGTGTGCCCACTGAAATTATGTTTACCGAAGGAAAACATATTGTTTTCGCTCAATTTCTTCCTCTTCTTCTTCTCCAAACAGTGACCTCTGACCTGACCTAGGACATAATTTGTTGACGCCTGTCACCATGGTGACTGGTGTTGGATTACATAATGTTGCAATTTCATGGTCTGCTCTGCTCCTGTCACCATATACTACATGTAGTCGTAACGTTACATGTATGTCATGTGAATGTGTTTGAGTAAAAATTAACAGAACAGACCATATTCGCTGTTTGTTTCTTTTTTCCGTACACAGTACACTGAAGGTGTGCCCACTGATGTAAAGCTTGTGGATTGGCAGACTCCTATGTACCTGCCGCCGACCCATGACCTGATTCTCCTGTTCCTTTGTAACACGAGTTGGGACGTCTTCCACAACCACAGGGACGCCATCCTGGCTCACTATCACCACAAACTGATGGAGACCCTGGGTCCAAATGGTGAGAACCCCCATTTTTAGTCTTAGGCCACACCAATTTAATTTCTTGGTTAACGGATTTGCCCGCTTCATTTTTTTCTAATTTGCCAAAAAAAAATTCAGAATCAACAGTACTGCAAAATGCTCATATTTTGCCCCGAACAGTTGAGAACAGTCATTTTCTTCCTAGTTGTTACAGTTATTCCATCTTTCAATGCATGCAGTGGTATCATTAATAGTTCAAAATTCATTGTTTAAATTTTGAACCAGCCTGGTGTGTTGACTTCATGGCTCCTATCGTACCATTTTGGGCCATAATATGATGCCTAGGCCTGTTTTATTTTAATTTTTTTCGCCCGCCTGCTCCATTATTTTTCTAGAAAAATCCGTTAACCAAGAAATTAAATTGGTGTGGCCTTAGTGTACAAATTTTGCAGTAGAGCATTTGAGCTAATTAGATCAACTTTGTTTTCTTTTGCACCATTGACGTAACAATAACTGTAACAACTAGGATGAAAAGGACTGTTTTCAACTGTTCAGGGCAAAATATGAGGCTCAGCATTTTGCATTTGATTTTGAATTTTTATTTTTATTTGCAAATCAGAAAAAAATGAAGCGGGCGAATCCGTTAACCAAGAAATTGAATTGGTGTGGCCTTATATATTCTTCTAGTTCTAGAATCCTCTGGCTTACAGAGCTACACACTGGACCAGCTGAAGGCAGACTTCAAAGCCGACTGTGGGCACGGGGTGCTGAACCGGTTGTGCCGTTTGATGGTCCTGCCGGCGGATCCAGATCTGCTGCAGATCCTCCAGGAGATCCAGGAGTGGGGAGTCATCTAAATGTACACATTTCCAGTTTTTTTGTCTACAACATGAGGGAGCAGTGCCCTCATTCTCCTGTCCAGAAAAACCCCTGCATTTCAGTATGCATTAACTGCAGACATGTCACTGTAGCCGATATGCCACTATAGTCCATCAACAGTCATGACCAATACAAGTCAAAGAGGGAAGAGCACATGTTTCAGTTGTTGGAAAATGTTCACTATGATCATGCAGATTGCTGAATTATCCTTTTCTGTTATATCCTGTGACATACAAATGTAATAAGCAGAGGACTTATCAGGCGTTTGAGTTTGCAAGTAACATGCCATTTTGAGAGTCGAGTCATTGTATCTCATAGAGGTGGAGGACAAAAGTTGTGTTAACAATATACAATATCTGTCTATTAACTAAGGTCTATTATTAATGATCTACTTATTATTTCATAGAATTGCTCCTACATGTACAAATGTATAACCTACATGATTGTATACACCTGAAAAGGTGTTCAATAGTATGTGTAACCCAGTGAAAGTATATAGATATTCAGAGTTTAAATAAATGTCTTTTTTTTTATATAAGCCACACCGATTTAATTTTATGGATGACATCTGCGCGCGCATTGATTTTCGCCCGATCTACAAAAAAAAAAAAAGAGATCACGTATTCCGAGGCTCTGGCCTGGCTTTAGGCCTGGGTAGTGCATGGTGGTGATAACTCTGGTTGACGGCAGCCAGGCTACCGAAGCTCCAAGACTCAAGAACTCAGTACATACGTACAGCAGTGTCGATTCATATTTTCCGCAAAAATCCAGCATGTGTCGGCCTGTCGTATACGTCGCTATGTAATACGCCAAATTCACAATACCAGGTTTGTATTCCTGTGGTTTTGTAGCATTTTTATTTTTGGCCGGATTTTTATTTTTTTCGCCCGCGCGCACTAGTTTGGGGGTCTTCAGAGGATGTCATCCATAAAATTAAATCGGTGCGGCCTAAATATATGGAATAAAATCTGTCCTTAGAAATCCAAGACCATAGCATGTTAAGGGCAAAAGATACAAAATCCCGAAGTACTGCTGCAGTACCAAGGTCATCCATCAGGAGGCCCATATTTGACCTTGATCATTGTGTTCCTACGACCTACCAACATATCAAATATCATAATCCATAAAGTTTTTCTGAAGTTATGATGACTACAAATGTGTCGAAATACACACACACACACACACACACACACACACACACACACACACACACACACACACAGACACACCAAAAACAATACCTCCATTTTTTCATGGAGGTGATGAAAGCCTGAGACCACTTGAACTTCGAGTAGCACTTTGCTGCACTCTCCACCCAACTTTAAGTCCCTCCACTCAATCATGATTTCTACCATGACCAGCTTTTCAAAACAACATATTATTCAGGTGCTGAGTCAATCAAACAAAAAAAAGCTCAAAATTTAAAGAAAGGGCTTGTTTTTCTAACATAAATGTTACAGATTTTCCATTTATCAATGCAGCCGTTTGATTAAAAGTTTTAAATTCATTGTTTGAATTACAAACCTGGTCCAGTATGTTGACTTCATGGTTCTTATCATAGCATCTGGGCCTATCATACATGTAGGATGCCCCTTTTTCATATTTTTTCTAACTAACAAACGAAACTGGTATGGCATAATGAAGATAAGAATTCAATATCATTGCCTTAAGCCACACCAATTCAATTTATTGGTTAACGGATTCACCCACTTCATGTTTTTCTGATTTTCAAATAAAAATAAAAATTCAGAATCAACTGCAAAATGCTCATTGCCCTGAACAGTTGAAAACAGTCCTTTTCATCCTAGTTGTTACAGTTATTCCATCTTACAATGTAATGGTATCATTAAAAGTTCAAAATTCATTGTTTGAATTTTGAACCAGCCTGGTGTGTTGACTTCATGGCTCCTATCGTACCATTTTGGGCCATAATAGGATGCCTAGGCCTGTTTTTATTTTTATTTTTTTTCGCCCGCCCGCTCCATTATTTTTCTAGAAAAATCCATTAACCAAGAAATTAGCCTTATAAAAATATTTTCTATTTCACACCTGTATTTCCATTTTCGTCTTCCCTGATGTGTAGATCTTTGCTGGATGTCTCTAGTTCAATCAGATCTCTCAGTTCTTCCATGTACACCTCTATGTAGGAGACCAACACTGTGTAGTCCACATTGTGGTTCTGTGCGATGGTGGAAAAGATCTGCTTGATGGCACGAGGGATGATACCATACTCGTCTTCTGTAATGGTGTCTGAAACAAATAAAGTCAACAAAAAATTAGTCTTAACCTATTTGCATGTCAATCAATAGTTCGTGCTTATAAAGTAGACTTTCTCCTGGAGTCTCTTAGTGTCAATGACGAAAGTTAGAGGATGCTACCTGAAACCATTTCCAAAACTAGAGGTCGGAGATCTCATGTCTTCGTCAGAGGTACATCGTTCTAGAGAAATTAACATGCGTATTCTTCACTCTTTTTAATAATCAATTTGGTCTAAAGAACAAAAGAATCTCTGTACTATTTTATGGTACAGAACACCCTGAAACGGTTTGCCGCAGATTATACAGATGCGTCGTCACCCGTGTTAGCCCCCCCCCCTACTTTATTTGAGTTTGGACTGTTACTGGAAAAAAAAAAACGTTCAAGAAATTCTAACTGTGTTAAAAGTGTCACGACAGCGCCGCAAAATATAATAAGAGAAGATGTTATAAAGGAAAGAATCAGAACAGGGTGACTACTGCTGTTTTGTTAATTTGTCTTTATGACAAATAGGAGACTTGTTTCTTGTGTTCTTTGTGTCCTAACATTTGTACTTCTACAGTTAGTATATTCCAAATCTAGGCATCTCGTTTTTCGGCCCTTCGTGTTTTTATTGCGCGCTTGCCTTAAATTTAATTAGATTTAAGGTCTCCAGTGGACGTCATCCATAGCAATTACTTGGTGTGACCGTAGAAAATAACCTGACATATGTCCAACCTATCCTCCCCCTGCTGAAGTTATAGTACAATCCCTCAATGTAACGTCATTTGATCCCATCCCATTATGGAGTTCCCGGCTATATCCAGCTGTCGGCTGTTTCCAAGCAGATGTAGGTGGGGATTTCTAAACACAAAAGGTCCTATTACGGGGACATAACGACCTCCACGACTCTCATCTTTGAACTCAATCTTGGAGACCACGACAGTAATATGCCTATCAAATTTCATTAACTTCCATCCACACATACAAAAGTTATCCTGCTCACAAGAAAAATTAACAAAATGCCCCCTGTAGTCACAACGAAACCCCCCACGAAGCTCAGTAACGAACTTAACCTTGGTCCCGACAATAGTAAGCACCACACCAAGAATTGTAATCAACATTTTACAAATACTTGAGTTATCTTGCTAACAAGCCACAAACACAAAAGGTGCACTAATGTGACGCACGGACCCCCCACGAAGCCGAAACTTGTACTTGACTTCGGCCTCAACAGCGGTAATCTACCTGCCAAAAATCATGGACGTCGAATCATGCCTTCCAGAGTTATATCGCAAAATCCGCAGTTCCCCACACTCCGGCGAGACAATTTCATAGTCCTTCTGACGAAGACAATTATATCCAGTTGCTTGAGTAACTATTTTTGGCGTAAAATCAACAAACCATTGCTTCCAAAAGGGATTGTATTGCACACTGTCTTGGACACAAATACATTGTGTACAAACTTAATTGTACCTTAAGTTTGTGGTTTGATGCAGTGTTCTAGCCATCATGCATTTTTTTCCGACATCTCAATTTTGTTTTGACGTATCATCATGTTGAGCGCCAGAGTATCTTGAAATCTTGACCCTCTGAAATGCTATTTCCTGCATTTTGAGGGGCTAATTTTGCTGGTAGACCTTACTTTAAGCTACCCATTTGTTCATCCACGATAATGGATTAAACTTTTTCTGTCAGAAAGCATAAAATTTAATGAAATGTTATATTATATAATATCTAAATACATAACCATCAATATTACAGGGTACAGACTTTGTTTCAGAATATTTGCAAATCTAGACTCCCTTAAATTCCACACAGTCAATATTGACAGTTGTTACGAGGGAGAAAGTCTGACTTGAAGAACAACATTCTTCTTAATTATAATCCTCTCTTGCCTGTTTTTTTATACTATGATTATGAAGCAAAACAAGCCTTAGGATAATCAGAATTGAAGTATCAGAGATCCCTTTGTTATCACAGTTAGAAGATCATTTATGATTGTCATTTTCAAATGTGAGTCATAGAAATAAGAATGGCACAACCCCTATATCAACTACAACAGTGACACAAGGTGGCACATGTAGCCTATCATGTAGACTGAAAGGCATGAAAAATTGATTAGAAAATTTGTTGGCCCAACTGGGTGGTCCAATCTTCCTAGTTAGGCCTAAGGAAAATCAATGTTATCTTAAGTTTCCAGTTTCAGTCCTGAAAAATAGGGTCATTAGGTAGGGATTTTCTTTTTTTCTTTAGTTATTTTCTTTCCAGATTTTGGATAAAATGATCCAAAAAATAAAGTTTAACTTTAAGAATGCATCGGAACTGTATCAAGGACCCATCCACCTGTTTGCTTGTGGACAAATATTTCACTTGATTTACAGAAGAAAAAAATTATTCTTAAAATGCATTAAATGATTGGAATTTCTATGGCCAGCAGTCAACAAAAAAATGTCTATGGGTTTTTGCTAGGGTCAGTCGGGAGAAATATAACTTTTTTCCTAGGCCTCGGTGAGTCTGCCACAATTGACACACTCCTAGCTATACATTGTACTTTATTGACAGTGGGTGGAATATGGGTATCATCTGGGAGTATTACTGAAAGCAAAACTAAAGCTTTCCCTAAGGCCACACCAATTTAATTTGTTGCTTCTCGGATCGTCCTGTCCACTTTTTTTTCTGATTTGCAAAAAAAAAAAATTTTTTTGTTCTAAATTACATGCAAAATGCTCAATGACAGACATGTTTTGGCCTTTTCATATAGTAATATTTCCGGCTAACATGGGGTGCCTTGGCCTGTTTTTATTTTTGTTATTTCACCCTGTCGCTTCATATTTTTTCTCCCAATATCCGAGAAACAACAAATTAAATTGGTATGGCCTTTGGGGTTAAAGTTGCCTCATGCAAAGTGATATAATGGCAGTACCAGTATTGCATTGTCCTCCCCAACAATGTAATACTAAACTATCAGATATCAAATATGTCAAATCTGTCTACATTCTATATTACCAAATAGTTTTCTTATTTGGTTGTAAGAATGACAAATTTTCTGAAATTTTTCAGTAATATTTGAAAAAGTAATCCAGCAGAACAGAAGGTTTCAAAGAAGCTAGGGATGTTTTGCATTATCTGTCATGCAAGACTGGCTATATGTTATATTCACAAATGTCTATGTTTATGAAATTATGGTTCTTAACATTTACCTTTGCAAATGCTATAATTCAAAATGTCATGTAGACAACAGTGTTATTCTCTATGGAAATAGATTTAATTACTAAAATGGATTATAGTTTAATAATACATGTCTGGTGGATAGTTTTTCTCAAAAGGAATATACACTGGGCATAGATATTGATATGTATAAAAAAACCTGACTACATGTAACTTAGTAAACCATGTCTGCTAAACAGTATATTAGAAAAATGAAGCTGGCTTATTTTTTTAACTTTCAAATTGAACTATATTGATTTTGATATGATTCAACTTTCAAGTTATTTCATGATATCAACCATGATTTAGTCATAGTGCACTGATTATAATACTAATTACGGTCATAAGAAAATATCTCTTTGAGCACAAAAATATATCTTTGAGCGCAAAAATTCTATTTGTTAAATATCTCTTTGTGCACAAAACTTCTTTCTACAAAAAAAAGGGTCTATCCGTACAAGTATATCTGAGGCCTACAAAAAAAAATATTGTGTTTCCTGACTGACCCTAGAAAAAACTGCCACCCTAGACTTTTTTGGGGGGTGGACCCCTGCAAGGGAGATAAATTTTTCGAACCTTTCGAACCAACCTTTTCTTGCTCCATGATCTGACACAATTGTACAATCATATGATAAAACATTGTACAATTGATTTTCTAATATTGACATTGAAAATAAAAGTGCCCTCATGCAAGTTTTACTTTAAATGTTAAAACTGTATTGTACGAGTTGGACCCCTATATACATATCATCACTGAAGTCTAAACGAAAAAAAAAGATCATCCCTACCTACCGACCCAAATTTTTCAGGACTTAAACACTCAGAAACACAACATTTTTTTTCCTAGGCCTGAGAGAAATAACACATTATTCCCACATTATACATTCATCATCTCCGTCTCGTGAGAACAAGAGGTGTATACAGGCAAGACGGATAACTCGCAAATTCCATAAAGGTCACCTAATGAAGGACATGGCAGAAACCAATCAATATAAGCAGCTTGCTCAAGTGCAAAATAGACAAAACAAAACAGGGCTTCAAATCGTTTTTTGCATACAAGTTAGGTGCAGGCAATATTCAAAATTACCTGCACCAGACAAGTTTTACCTGCACTACATGTAGTTTCTTTGCCTTTCTGCAAAAATCTTTTTTTGCATACAAGTTAGGTGCAGGCAAAATTCAAAATTACCTGCGCCAGACAAGTTTTACCTGCAGTACATGTAGTTTCTTTGCCTTTCTGCAAAAATCTTTTTTTGCATACAAGTCAGGTGCAGGCAAAATTCAAAATTACCTGCACCAGACAAGTTTTACCTGCACTTATGTAGTTTCTCTGCCTTTCTGCAAAAATTGAAATGTTTTGAAAAAAAAAAAAGTTCCTAAAATTCAGTCTTAATGAATATTAAGTCAGCAAACTATGATTATATATCAATTTTGTTTCAGATTGGATTTGATATCTGCAGGTTTTTTCAGACTGATTATTTGATTTTTTTCTTCTTCTGCAAGTCACATTTGTCCAAGTTATCACCTCATTCTATAATCTGGCCAACAGGCCATAACAACTGCTTTTTCTCGGTCCCATTTTTTCCCATAGATGCAAGCATTAAGGGACTTCAACCACTTGTCCAATGCGAACGCACTATATCATGACTACGTCATTTTCAAGCATGTGGCAGAAAAAATTTTTGATGACAAGTACTAGCAAGAAATCTTGATGGAATCAAGACCAGTTTAAATGCCATATTTCAATAACAGACCGTCTTTACACAATGTAAAATGGCGCCGGCTGGGTCACTTTGGGTCATCGGGGCTGTTTATTGCTACAGATTTCTTGTTCTTATTCTTGTCTTGCCATGCTTTTTGCACAAAAAAAAGATGACCACTTGTCTAAGAAGACCATGTATCCTTGGTGGCCAAGTTTGACTGAACATCTGTGCATTAATAATAGCACAGATCCCGTTGAAGACCTTTGAACGTTGCCAGATCCTTTAGCTTGAATATAAACACTATGCCACGGAGGTAAACATCTCTGAAAGACTGGGTCATTGTGCAGGTGGGTACATGTACATGACTGGAAGGCTCTTCAGACAGTCTTTGTGCAAACAATGTTATTGATTATAGTAAGGCAGCAGTGGCATAAATAAACTAACCACAGTCTAGCTTTACAGGTGCATTTCCAGATGGCTACAGGTTTAACATTAAATTTTGTGCATGCTAATTGTAAGACTTACATTTGTAAAGATTGTAGCAGCAGGCATTTGATAATCTTAGAATTACAAAATATGATTTATAATTATATGAATGACTTTTGCATCTAGTTTTCGTGAAGAATAATCTGAATATGAAATTCTGCATGTTGAACATATCAGACAGTGTTCCCTTCAGACTCTGGAATAATGACAGTCACTGCTTTATTGCTATAATTACAGTGCTGCTACACACATTTTAAAATGTAGGGTGTTTTTTCCCTATTTTCCCCAATGATTTTTTTGAAGTTTATCAAAATTCCCCAGGTTTGCAGGCACATACCTCGTTTCTTCCGGGAGCACCCACTAGTGTGTATTGAATATTTTCCTCAATTATGAGAACATGCTATTGGAGATTTTCTTAATGTATCTTGAACATCTCGAGACGAAAAGGCCTGAACTTCAATTTTCCATGTAGATTTTTTTTAAATTGCATGTAAATTCTCTAATTCAACATGCAATTTTGCACGTACATCATTATCAATCAAAAACAACTTATAATATTAATTAGTTACACACCTGTATTTCCACCTCCCACAATGGTATACGTCTTTCCAGATCCAGTCTGACCGTATGCAAACACGGTGGCGTTGTACCCCTCGAAACAGCTCTGCACGAGCGGCTCGACAATCTTGCTGTACGCCTCATCCTGGGATGTCTTGGAGGACAGCACGTGGTCGAACGTAAAGGCGCGGTCCTTGCCCAGAACCAGCTGGTTCGCACCTGGTATCACGCGTACGCAAACCTATTGATGCAGGGGAGAGATTGAAGTAGACAGTTGAAACTCTTCCAGATGTATACGATAGGTTTGCCACTGACAACAATATCACATGCTTTTTTTTACTCCAGCAAAAACTAATGATACATCCAAACAACAGGGAACAAGGAAGGATGAGCACCCACTCACTCACTCACTCACTCACTCACTCACTCACTCACTCACTCACTCACTCACTCACTCACTCACTCACTCACTCACACACTCACTCGCACTCACTCACTCACTCATTCTCCCACTCACTTACTAAACTCACTCACTCACTACAAAGTTAACTGATGGAGATAGTCATGCCTAGACGTCACAAGTTTAATACACAGTTTTGAGTTAAAAGACTAATTCATAGTCGACTGAAGCAGATAACAGATAATAAGGACGAAAAAACAAATACATGTAGTCAATTTTCTGGTTGGATTTCTTTTCTCCTTTGCAACTAAGTGCCATTAGGAAGGGTAGGTGCCAAAATATGATGCCTTATCATGACTGTGTTTGAAAGTTGGAAACACAGCAGCTGTTGGCCAAGTATGTTTACATTATAGTAGTTTGTGGTGCCACCACAAACAGGGTAGGCCTCATAAGTGACAATCATAAATGTCAGAAATGTGACTGTGAGATAATTGCACAAATATGTTAAAAAAAGAGAGTAAAACACTGTCACACAAACATTTTTTTAGATAATATATTTAAGTTTTTCATGTAAAAATGTAACATATTAATGCCCCTTTAAACTATCACTATTTCAGACAACTCTGGTACATACCTGGTGATTATGAAGTCGCTCCCTTGGAAGAAGGGGTCTGACTCTGACTGCCACCCGTACTGGCACTTCTGGACCCTGCATTTCTGATGCCTTTCAATATTCCAAATTGCTGCTGATATGTGAGATTCTAATAAAAGAAAAGGATACATACATGTGTACATGTATTATAATTTATATTGTACATTGGCTCAATTTATTCCAGTAAACTTGGAGCAAGGACATTATACAGAGAAAAATTGTCAGGGTGCTGCAATTATGATAATATACATTTAAACCTTGTCAAATGATCAGTTGTAGTCTCATGAACTGATCAACTGTTAACCAAGTAACATCTGTTGCGAATAAAATATCTAGCTGCAGTAGGGTGTTGAAAGGCTCTTCAGTCCAATTACGATATTTTGCCAACAAAACAGAAGATAGATAAGTTGACAAATTATGATATTTTTTCAACAAAGTAGAAGATATAATGAGTTCACAAATTATGATGTTTTGCCAAAAAAATCTATGATACTGAGTTGACTGAGGTTGTACCAAACACTAGACATGACCTTTATCATATTCTGAATATTTTCATGCAAAATTAATACTAAGACATCAGGGAATTCAACTGCTGACTATGTTCATATAAATCAATATTGGAGGAAAAAAGGGCCTAGAAAAAAAGGGCCTAGAAAAAATTTTTTTAACATTTCAAATCCTCAAGATCCTGAAATGTGAATGAATGAATGAATGAATGAATGAATGACTGGTTTATTAGGTAAAACATTGCAGCCCGTCAGGCTGAAATACGTTCTACTTACATAGTACATGAAAGTACGTTTCATCACTTACATAGGACACAACTCAATATGACGAATAGCATAAAATATTACATAGTATTAAAATGTCGATTAAAATAAAATATTACAATAAAAAAACATCTGAGTGTGGTTGATTTACAACGTATTATTTGTTCGTGTTAAGCAGACTCAGTAGAGACGGTACAGGGCTGTTTTGAAATCGAGCAGTGCGGCAAGGCGCCAGTGTCATTTTGTTAGAGTTTCTAAGGTTCCTGCCGTGCTCCTGTCGCCGTGTGTTGGGGAGGAGATCAGTTGTGCGCTCCGATGTTGTCATGCTGTGTGCAAACTTGGTGCAGAGGACCGCCCGTCTCTTCTCGAGTGTTTCAAGTTTGCACATCTGTAGCCCCGTGGTGTAGTCTGTATACTTCTGACCCAAGATAATCCGGCATGCACGTTTCTGTACTCGTTCCATTGTTGCAGTTTGTTTGCGTGTAAGTCCGTGATGCCACACTGGTGCGCAGTACTCAAGGATCGGTCTTATGAAGCCACAGTACACTGTTACAAGGTCCTCCACTGGGACTCCAAATGACTTAAGTCTGCGTAACATGAACAGTCGCTTGTTGCCCTTCTTTGTTGTTTCACTCACTTGCGTGTCCCATTTTAGGTTCGACTGAAGCCAGACACCTAACACCTTGGCGATTTCCACTGTTCTTAGGGGGTTACCGCAAAGACTGATGGGTACAGGTGGACTCGGATTCCTCATAAAGCACACTGTGAACACCATGCACTTTCCGGGGTTGAGTTTCAGTTGTGCACTTTCAGACCACTCCGCTAGGGAGTTAGCTTGGTCTTGAAGGTGGGATTCTTCGGAGTTGTGTCTGTTCTCTCCCAGCGATAGGTCATCCACGTATTTCCACCGATCATTGAGTGATTGACAGGCATCATTTATCATGCAGAGGAAGATGATTGGCCCCAAACTTTGTGCCTTGTGGGACACCGGTGGTAAGAGTTTCACAGTCTGAGAGTGACTGTCCATACCGGACTCTTTGTCGTCTTACTGTGAGAAAGTCCACTATCCACGGCACAATGGACGGTCTTGTCTCCATGTTAAGTAGTTTCAAAATGGCCTGATGGTGGTTGATGGTATCAAATGCCTTAGTAAAGTCCGTTAATAGGATTGTTCCCACGTTTTTGCTTCTTTCAGCACCTTGGTAGAGAAAGTGGGTGAGACTAATCAGGTAGTGGTTGGTCGAACTTCTCTTGATCCCCCAAACTGACGTTTGTCGATGTTGTTCCATATGTCTGACAGCACCCATTTTCCTACGATGCCTTCGCAAATCTTCGCAAATATTGCAGTCAGAGATATCGGACGCAACTTGTCGATGACTGCTGGCAGTTCCTTGGGGATAGGCGTGACTACTGCTTCCTTCCACTGGGCTGGAACTGTACCTGCTATCAGTGAGGTGTTAAAAATGTCAGTGAGTGGTTCTGCGAGTTCACATGCGAACATTCTAACCAGTCGGGGAGCGATACCGTCCGGACCTCCCGCTTTACGAACTCTGACTCGGGACAGCTCCATGTACATCTCCCACGGCATGATCTGTGGCGGTGGGGAGGGTGCAGGTAGGTAGGCTGGTAGATCGCTGGTGCACACCTCTGGGGACTGCTGTGAGATCGATGACAGGTGTTTGTTTATCGCGTCTGCGTCCGACGTGAGTTAATGCACTTTCAGAAGCAACCTTTCCTTCTGGTGTATTCGTTGTCCACATGCAAACAGGTAAATGGGCCCTTGAGACAGTACTGATACATTGTTAAAAACTTTATTTGTTGGATCATTTCTACTGAAATCTAAAAAAAAAATCCCTACCTAGTCTGACTCAGTTTTTTCAGGACGACGCTTTAAACATAACATTAATTTTCCTTGGCCTAACCTGTGATTTCCAAAGGCTGAGCTCACATATAGTATATATAATTGGTTTCTGCAGAATAATGACCCCAATATGGGTTCTCTTTTGTAGTCCAACAAAAGCTCAAAGAAAAGGTATCATCATGGGACGTAAGTCTGACTCATCACCCACATACTAGTACATGTATCTAAGGCAATAATGGGAAAATTGCCCTATACAATAGCAAGGTTGGAAATGATAACACCCGTACACTTCCATGATCTTTTTTCATGAGCACTTTTCAAACGAACAGAAAATACACCCTTTTTGGAGGGCCTGTATGGGGGGGTAGTGATTATGGATTACGCAAAATTTTTGCTGCCAATTACAAATTACGTTAAATTCTCAGAGCTAATTATGACTTTACACTTTGCGGATAATGTATTATTACGAATTGCGTTGATTTTGGGGAGGCTGCCTACAGATTAAGAAGTCTAAAAAGGCATGATTACGCCTTACGAAAAAGGGCATGCAGGCCCCCTTTTTTCTCAGTCCACAGCACTAGCTATTTGATCATGCTCAGAATTTTGATACAATAAGAATGTGATCACGTCAGTTCATAAATATAGGAGACGTGACTAATGTTAACAACACAAAACTGGGCTCAAAATACTGGGTGCACATGCACCTTAGTGCAGGTAAAACTGGAGCTGTACTGAACCTGTACTGGTCCATTTACTAGGTTTTTATACACATGTAAGGTTACAAGTAATGATGTAGGTACATGTATATGTAGATTTTTATTTGCATTGACTCAATGATGACTGTAATTACCACATATAAAGTACCAGTATAAAAGAAATAATAGTTTTTAGTATGATCCATACTTCTCAAAGTCTGAGTGGTGTAGGTAAAATTTGTATGGTGCAGGCGATTTTCAGTCTTACCTGCACTGGTAGAAAAAAGTACATGTATTTCGAGCCCTGCAAGTCTTTGTTTCGGTGTGTCCTCATATCGTTTTGTGCCGTTATAAATTATGGAAAATTCTGAATCCGAATTTCTGATCTATTATTATGGCTAGATATTATAACACCTACTGTACTTTCCCGACTGGTACAATTTCAACCCTGTGAATTCCGTGCAAAAAAAAAAAAAACATATGCATAATTCTATGAGGGGTAAATTATACAATTTCTTCAGTTTCAAACGGTATCAACAAAGTTCTGATGCATAACAGGTGTTTTGAACCCTCTCACAAGTCCCGCTCGGAAAAATTGGCCGCGTAATATTGAATCTACGGGACGAAACCTTTCCACTTACCTCAGGTTTTACTGACAAAGCAGTCGTGTGCTCTCTCGGATGTAGATTTTTGCGATTCCGGCCGCCGTTAGGAGTCAGACGACAACAAAAACAACCGTAGAAATAACCAACAGCCGTCCGAGTCCGCCATGTTGAAACTATGTCAACTACCCAAGCTGCCCCGGGTAATAGTCTAGTTTTCAGACTCGGTAGGATATTTAATTTGAACGTGTTGGTTTCGCCAAATTACGCTTAAACGGATAATTTACATCCAACAGGTATATGCAAGTTATAATAACTGTTATGTTTTATTATCAATGATTTACTATTGTCAGTTACGCAAATTTGTTGAACTTTTAGTGTTGGAGTCCCAGTTTTTGATGACTGAATATCGAGGCTATTTTAGCCCCACTTCGCATGCGCCGTAACCCTTGATCACCCAAGGTGGGAGGGCGACGTGCAAGAGTTTTTGTCGAAGTTTACATCGAAATGTCTCGGTTAAAGGCCTTAATTCGGCCCTCCGTAAGGTGCATTGCTCACAGAAGGTACTGCAGCACCGAGAGGGTGACCAACGCCCTGGTCACCGAGTACAGGAACGACATTTTCGAGGAGGAGAAGCGGCGACAGCAGGGGTTGGTGCGGCGACTGGAGAAGATCGAGGTCGTTCACGTGGGGCCCAACGACCCCGGCACTTTCGTCATGAACAAGAACCTGTCCACGCCTTACCACTGTGCCATGCGTGAGTGTCACAGTGATATTTTGTTAATCTCCAGGCAAATCATACTGTGGCAAGGCGCCAGAGGAGCCATAATAGTTTTAGCCACCTCTGACCATGCCGGCCAATGGATTAACTAACTGTACTGCCTTGCCACCGTATGATCTGCTTGGAGATTAGTGAATAGTGAGTGTTAGCATCGCCAACAACGTTATGTTTTCGCATGGAGGTAAAAAAAAATTACACTTACCTCCATGGTTTTCAGTAGCGTTTTGAGAGTGTCTCTTGTGCGTGTGTGCACTGTGTGTCAACACGATAACTCATGAAAACTCTTGATGGATTGTCTTTATATTTATCAACTCTACTCTACTCTACTCTTATATTTGGATATGTCTTGATATAAAGCTTTGTAAACTAGTAGCTTGTTTCGCAGAGAGGTAGGTGTTGATGAGACCTAAAATGATTAGATGTCAATTTTGGGGTCTCCTGGTGGCTTGTTATGGTACTGCAGTGGAACTTCCGGTTTTGATATTTACCTTCGCCAAGAAGTTTAAGGTTATGAACTTATGTTTTGAGAAACGTTCATGTGTGTGTCTGTGTATCTGTGACTGTGTCTGTGTGTCTGTAAACACAATAACTTGATAACACAATTATTGATCAATCAAAAATGGTTTATTGGTTAATAATCATGAACATTGCAGCAGAAAGCTGAATTGCGTTCAAAGATGTACATTGTTAAAAACGTTCACGGCGACAGTCTTAAAATGGAATTGTGACAGTTGAGTTGCACTTGATGACATAAAAACATTTACAAATGTTACAAAACCGCATTTACACATCACATTACATGCACATACATTTTGCATACTCAAATTCAAATTTTGCTTAGTCATATTTCTATTTTGCTTATAGAAATTACATTAAAATAATTCATATACAAAATGTGCAAGATATATCAGAAACATTTGACCACAACGATGCATAGCTGTTTTAACACTCATTTTGTAAATACAATGTAATACTAATGGTGAACAGTTAAAAGACAAGTTGAGCTGGTTAAGCTACATGTAACACTAAAGTAACGGCAGCAAATGATCTTCCTATTAACTGTGTTGGTTACTGTGTGTTAGATGTTCAAATCATGGGGAAAGTCTTAGAAAAACGAAGGGTAATCATTTTCGAGGACGAGGGGGAATGTCCAGCCCCTGGTGTGCTACGTATGAATGTTTTTCAATTCGGGGACCAACCGTTTGGGCTAGGTGCAAAGGGTAAGGAAAAGGATTCAGATCAACCGTGGATCTGGAGTGAAACAATTAAATCTATCAAGAAGCAAGGGTCTTCAACAAAAGAAGATTGGAGAGTAGGTCTCGCACATGTATGTGGTAGAAATAAGGCAACAGTGCCGGCAGTATTATTTGGAACCCTGTGCTAATGTACATTTTTCATAAGTATCTTTCCTTACATTGCGCTAACCATTGTAGTGTATTCATTGCCTGGACGCTGGTCAGCTGACTGGACAACCTGGTAAACGCTTTTGACAATATCATGAGAACCAGCCATGGTATCACCCGCTGCTATGTGAACCATGTTGTTGTTCCCTTGCACTTTGATACTTTTGTTCTTTCCACTGGGCAAGAGCCTCCTGATTACATTCTTTTTACCCTTTTCCCTGCTGCTTGCTGGGGGTGCGTTCCTCGTGGAACGAGGCGGTGGTGGTTCTGGTACTTCCACCGGCACTTCAGGTTCCTCTTCTCCCTCTATGGTCTCGTAGTATTCCTCGCTGTCATCGCTAGAACTAGAGGAATCATTCGCCACTCCCTCTGCCACGTGGAAGGGACTGCCGACTGGTGCCACGTAAGGAGCCTCTTCAGCTGCTTTAACTTTAAGGTTCTTGCGGAATTCCTCCAATTCCAGCTCGGTCTTCTCCAGTCTGTCCTCAGTCTTCTTCAGTCTGTCCTCAGTCTTCTCCAGCCTCTCCTCAGTCTTCTTCAAGAATTCTTTCTGCTGCTCATACTGCTCCTTCTTGGTGTCAGCCTGTGATTTTGCCTGCTTGTCTTTTTCCTCGTGTCGTATCATCGTCTTCTCCATCTCGTGTTGGGCTTGGAGCAGGCTTTTGTTTTCCTCCTTAAGAGACTCGTTTTCTTTCATCACATTTTCCCTCTCAGCGACTGCCTCGTCTCTTTCCTTGGCGTTCTTGTCCTTTTCTTTGATGATGCTTTCGCGGCTAGCTTCCAGAGCCTTCTTCTCGTCTTTAAGGCGCTCTTTATCTTCTGTTATGCACTGCATCTTGCTGAGGAGTGACGACACATATGCAAGAAAATCTTCTTTTGAACTGTGCTTCATCTGCGAATGGATTTTCTCTACCTCTAGGGTCGCCTTGGCCCTCAAATCATCCGAGCATTGTTTTGGATACTTGCATGCTTCATCCATCATAATGTGACTGCAGATGAGATACAAAACAGGACGATTTGTCACTTGTGCTGCTGAACTTGAATTGTATGCTACAAACAGTAATGGCAATGTTTGCACTGATGATGGCACTAACTTAGCTTGAATTATGAACATTTCATTACAGAAATTACAGATAATTATATGTTATAGATATTAGAAAGAACATGTAAGTAAACCTAAAATCATGAATTTTTTATATTTTAATGAGTTAATTGGAATGTTCTAAAAACTACCTGTCAGAAACCTGTTGCCATGGCAACACGAAAACCCATTAAAAATCCAAAACTTATCAAACTAAAACTAACTTTATTGCAAGATATATTTTAGGAAAAGTCACCTAAAAAGTTTGATTGTTCTAGGGCAAGCCTTTTAGGCGCTACAGAAGATTTGGCACAGGCCCCAAAAGCTCACCACCCCAGGTCTGAATATGGTTCATAGCGATACTGCTTCATAATGAATCATTAAATCGATTTTGTCCTTCAGCGAAGCACCTTCGCAATTGTGTCAACAGGGATTATGAATAATGATTAACCACTGACAGCCTTAACTACGCCTGGCCTATTTGAGTTTGGTATGAAAAAAAAACAAGTACTCAAAAAAACAACAGCACCCCTCCATAAAATTAAAATACTATTAGGTTAATGGTGTCAAAGTTGAAACATTGTTGATATATAGTGAAAGAACAGGTTTAATGGCGTCGGTAGCATTGAATACTTGCGGTCAGTTTTAATTCGCCATTATTGCGTAACAGAGACACACCTAGTGATGAAAATATTTGATGACAAATAAGCCAATACATGTACTACCTCCCACAGACCTATAATTTCAGCTTACCAAATTGAACCAAATGTTAAAGATTATATACTGTATACTTGAACAAGTGACTAAAAGCTTCGCTGCGCTTTACTTAGTATTTACGGTATTTTAACAGTTGGCACTGCCCTCAACCTAACGTCAATGTTATTTTAAATGTCCATTAACCACCAAATGACAAACAAAAGTTAAACCTTGCCAGCCCAATGCATGTTATGCACATGTACAGCTACACTCGGTTCTTTCTCTCAGTGTAAAGAACTGACCTTGTCGTGTGCGGTTAGGTTGTTGCAACGGCCTGAAGTCTTTCGAGAACCTGAAGTCTTGGCGTCGCTTGGAAAGAAAGATGGCAAGTGAACTTGGGACCCTGGAGTTCCCCTACACCCAGTTCCGATTAAAGTAGACTGACCTTTACCTTTAACGTTCGATCGACTCTGCTTGTTGTGACACGCTCAATAAAGTAAGAAATTGTTGATGATATTAAGGAAACATTGCGTTTAGCTTTGCTAACCGTGTTGGCTATGAGTTCTTTACTTATATGATTCAGAACAAAACAGTGGTATTCTTACAGATCAACTTTTGATAGGGACAACAGATTTGGACAGTGAAAGTGAAAGTACAGTCATACAGTGTTCTAGTGACTCATGATTAATACCTTTGCCCAGAAGGTTAATTGTTTTCAGAGGTGTTCGTGTGGGTGTCTCTGTGTGTGTGTGTCTGTTTGTCTGTAAACACAATCACAATAAGATGTTATTCATGATATAATTCACAACAGCTAGGCAAATGATCTTATTTGTATCGTCAATGAGAAACATAATTCGTCAGCTGTAAGGTAAACATAATTTGGTAAAGGCCGTGGAACTCTAGTTTGTGATGTAGTCATGCTAGGATCTCTTGTGTGGTAGTTAGCTGTTGTGTACAGGAAGAAGTGTTTGGCCCTCCTAGCATTTTCTTCTGGAACTGCAGGGGCATTTGTTAAAAAATGTTTGGATAACTCAAAGTGATTCAACTCAAGATCTAGTCGACAGATCATCATGATTTTTGGTATGTAGATAAGAAGAAGGTAGCCTAAGTGATGCTTCACTTAATAACAATAATTATGCAAATCAGGATCTAAAAATCAGGATTAAAGAAAACAATGAGTGGTCGCCATTTGCTTGGTTATAAAATACTAGTACATGTAGTAGAGGAGAATTTTTAAAGCCGAAGAAATACAATAGTGCGTTCTACATGTGGATGATGTTGTGAAGATCAACAGGGCTCGAAATTCATTTTTGGGAATAGGTGTGCTAGTGCACCCAACCTAAAAGATTGGGTACGCAAAAAAAATTTTGGGTGCACCATGTAAGATAGAATAAGTAGCATGTCAGCAAAAACTAATTATGTTTCATTTCTGAAGAAAAGTACTATAAGAATGATTTATTCTTTCTTGACACCTGGGTATTAAGAATATGCTGTATACTACTATACATTTAACATCTTTACATACGTAAACCTATGGAAATATTCGGGTGGACTGGTGCACAGCTCCAAATTTGGGTGCACTAAGGTGCACATGCACCCAGTATTTCAAACCCTGTTTAATTTATGACATTTTCCACCCGTTACAGACATCAGTGAGACCTACACCAAGTACTCTGCTCTTGCCCTGGTGAACGGTGAACCCTGGGACATGTGGCGACCGCTGACGGAGGATTGCGAGTTGAGCTTCGTACGCTTCCGCGACCAAGACCCCGAGGAGGCCAACAAGGCGTACTGGCGCTCCTGCGCCCTGATTCTCGGAGCGGTGATGGAGACGGCATTCAAGGACACGTTTTACGTACAGCTTTCCCGCGCTCCCGAACTCCCCATTATCAAGGGCATGTTTCTATACGACGTGGACCTGGGCCTGAAGAATTGGACACCAACGAGAGATAACCTCCGTTCCCTGAGCCTCTCTGCAATCGCCATGAAATCTAAGGACATGCCTTTCGAGAGACTTGAAGTGGACCCTAGCCTGGCTCTCAGGCTGTTTAGGCACAACCAGTACAAGCAGCGTGAGGTGGAGGAGAGGGTGCAGGGAGGTCGAGTAACACTCTACAGAATGGGCAAGTTTATAGATATCCACGACGGACCGATGATGTCAAAGTCAAGTTTAGTGTCATTGTTTACTGTAGCGGGGATACATGAGCTCCCAGGCGGGCTGTATCGTGTGCAGGCCGTGTCCCTTCCCCATGATTTCTATCTCCACAGCAGTGTGTGGGACAAGTTGGTAAAGAGAGCTAGTGTCCCCCTGGTGGGAGACTTGAGTACTGCAGGGACAGATGAGTCATTGTTGAGGGAAATAGCATAACATGTAGAGACTAGAAGTTCAGCAGCTTAATGTTAACATATAGTCTCTTTCAAGATGCCTAATTCTTACTTTCATACCAAAATTGTAGTACAAAGGATTATTTTGAGGTTGTACATGTGTTTTTGTATCATGTTTAGTACTTCATTAGTAAATCTTTTGAAAATCACATCAGTAAGAGTTATTACAGATGATACACATGAAACAAATGTTGTTAAGAAGTACACTCATGACTATGTATGTCATAGAAAATAAAAAGCATTTACTAAAGAGATTCTGTTATTGCACCAGCACTTAATATTTGGATAGAAATCAGTGATATAAAGTTTAGAAATAGTGAAATCAATCATTCTTCCTCCTTGAATGTAACAAGATTTCAGAGATCTCATACCTACATGAAATATTTGGAGCCTTTGTAATTTTTTTAATGGACACTCAAAGGTGGCCGTACAAACCTCTGGCTATTGGATACTGGGATCTGCTTGGAGATTACCAGTTAATTGTTAGTTTGTTTGTTTGTTTGAGCCTTTATTTCAACTCGATCTGTAACTGTGTTACATGTTCTAATCGGCCGCTTTTCATAGAGGTCGAGCGTGGAGGTGTCAGGGGGTCGTAACATAAATACTACTTGCTCACAAATGAAAACAAAGTAATAATTTTTATACACAAGGTAACTCACACAAAGTAAATAAATAAACAAAATGGCAATAACTAATAAATAACTCATAAGTCGTTGTGTCCAAAGTCGTTCAGTCAAAGTCAGTTACGATACTAGCAGTCTTTTAAAGGTTCTAAGAGTAGGTGCTGCTCTAACATGCTGAGGAAGAGCGTTCCATACAAGCGAGCCAGAGTAGGCTAGGGATCTCCGGTATATTTCTCTTAATGGCATCGGTACCGCTAGGAGATCAGTTGCGCTTTGTCTGGTGCTTCTGGTCGCTCTATCCCTACAGTATTTGTGAAAATCCAGCGCATGTACGGCGGTAGTTGGTTGTTCAGGGCCTTATGTAGTAGGAGGGCTTTGTGATGGACATGTATACATGTATGCACGAGCCGGCATGTTATACAGGAAATCCGTTCTCTTTCATCACCTTTAATCTTGTTCGTGGCTCTATAGCACAGACGAGGTATGAATCCGGTTTGATGAGTTTTGGTTGTTTTACAAATAATTATGATGTGCCATTCAGAAGAGTTGCCATTTTTATATTTCACTTCGTACATATAGTACGGGTAAAATACATTGTATTTCCTCGTTTCTTCTTCTCTCCCTCCTCCTTTTATTATATTCCAACATGTAATCACAAGATGTCGGTGGTGAAGGCACACTCAAGTTTTTTTTTCAACTTATATTAATGCCGCCACCAACACATGGGACAATACAATACTAGTACTCATTTTCATCTGAGCGAAGTGAGGCAGGTCGTTACCCACTACGCCACATGACCCCCATCTTCTTCTCCTGCCATTTCGTCAAACGAATTCAACTTCTTCATTTTTGAGCCAAAACATCTGGAATTTGGTGTAGAGTGGACAGATACCCTCAGATGTTTTTCGCTCATTTGGTTGATATGAATACGCATAGTGTAGAATAGGTCTTTTTCGTAGACCAATCACAGCGTGCTTGTCAAATTACCCGCGAATTTGCAAGAAGCTGATTGGTTGAGATTTGGTGCAATGCTGTGTGCGCGGTACGTATTCGAGCGTGTACACCCCCATGTGCGTTCGCTGTTAGTCACATATGTCTAGGTTCTTGAAGCACCAAGCGTTCCAGGTGTTGGGCGCCCACTCACAGGTGTTGATCTTTCGACCATCGCCACATCCATGCCTGTGTAAAATATTGATATCTGAATCAACGCATGTTTTATGATGGTGGAAATATCTGCTGCAGACAATAATGTATCAATATCATCATCAAATGTGTAATTATATTTACCGAAGGAAAACACATTGGTTTTGCTCAGTTTCTTCTTCTTCTCCAAACAGTGACCTATGACCTGACCAATGACATGATTTGTTGACGTCTGTCACCATGGTGACTGGTGTGGGGTTACATAATGTTGCAATTTCATGGTCTACTCTGCTCCAGTCACCATATACTAGTAATACATGTATGTGAATGTGTTTGAGTAAGAATTAACAGAGCAGACGAAAATTTAGCGCGGGCATTTTTAGCCCCCTCCCGGTCTAGATTGGGTTAAATGACGTTTATTGTACAATTATCATAAAGTAGTTAGAAGCGAATGTAAACAGTAGTTATAATGTTTTTTTTCACAATGTACGTAAGATGACTTCAGAAAGAGTAGCGGTTGTATTGTCTCTAAATTGGAGATTCCTTAATAAACAAACTCAGACGTTTCAGCTAGTCAGTTAGCTAGACTTATTTGCATCATCTTGTCTTGACTTGTCGAACTTATTTACATACCAATCCATAGTTCGTGCTTATAAACCTGCATTTCTCCTCTGGTCTCTCAGTCACGGACGAAAGCTAGTGGATACTAGCTGAAACGTCTGACCATTTCCAAAATTATATTCAGTTGCTTGAGTAACTGATTTTTGGCGACACAAACAAACGAACAAACAAACCTGCCAGCCTGCATGGGATATCTGGCGGTCCTGTCTGCCAGCCAGCCGCATGAACACACCTCCAGCCCGTCTTGCCACGCCTCGTACAGCTGGTGGTAGGAGGCGAGACTGGCGTTCTGCTCAGAGCAGGCCTGCACTGCCTCATCATAGTCGTACTTGTACGAGCCGGCCGGTGATGTTACTTGGAAGATGTGGCCTGGTATAACAAGAAGGGGGTTACTATCATGAAAGTTCATCTGTGTTGGTAGTTACATGTTTAAAGTTAAGACTTTTGATCCAACACAAAAATTCTCTCACCTAGAGCTTTCGACCAGTCACTCTGGTCTCAGACTGACCTGACCCAGTGAAGCTTGTCACGTGGCTTCTTTGAAGTGTGACGTCAACACTGGGTCAAAGGTATCTGGTAGACGATGTCGGCCCCCGTCGCGGTTCAATGTAGGGTGATGGGCCCTGAAATTTGACCCAGTGTTGACGTCACACTGCAAAGAAGCCACGTGACAAGCTTCACTGGGTCAGCCTACTGAGGAAGACCAGAGTGACTGGTCGAAAGCTCTAGGTGAGAGAATTTTTGTGTTGGATCAAAAGTCTTAACTTTAAACAAGAAGGGGGTTATAGTTTTTTTTAACGGAGTGGTTCAATGCAAGGCTTATATAACCACTTCTCGGCATTGAACTAGAAATATGAGAGAAGCATGGATATGTCAAGAGATGGCGGTGAACGTTTGATTTGAAAGCCTGTAGACTGTAGGTTGGTGGGAAACACTTGTCAGGGAGAGGGAATTCCAAAGCTTGGTCGTACGGGGAAAGAAGCTGTCATTGTAAAAAGATTTCGAACAAGGAATTTGAACGGTGAAGTTGTGTGAGCTAGGGGAAAACCTAGTGGAACGCTTAAAAGTTCTGCTTTAGTGTTATGCTTTTATAAAGCATAACACTTTTAAGTGTTTAAAAAAAAGATTTTATCTCTTGAATACTGGTATTAAAACATTTTTTACCACACTAGGGATAGCATATCAACCTGGCAACAGCCACATAACTGGCAACTTTGCGTTATGTGGCTGTTGCCAGGTTGATATACCATTCCTGGTGTAGTAATGTTTTAATACGAGCATTCAATAGATAAAATCTCTTAGAGCATAATGTTATGTTACATATTATCATGAAAGTTCATCTGTGTTGGTAGTAACATGTTTAGAGTTAAAATTTTGTTCCAACGCAAGAGACTTGTTCTCACCTAGAGCTTTCGACTAGTTACTCTGGTCTTCCTCAGCAGACTGACCCTGTGTCGACGTCACACTTCAGAGAAGCCATGTGACAAGTCTCACTGGGTCAGTCTACTGAGGAAGACCAGAGTGACTGGTCTAAAGTTCTAGGTGAGAGCAATTTTCTTGTGTTGGAACAAAAGTTTTAACTCTAAACACATACATATTGTTCTGCAATATACTATTCAGTTCCTACTCAACCAATCTTAACCATAGCAGGTACGAATAAGCTCAAAACGTACCTTGCACGCTGAAAACGAATGAGGTACATTAAACTTGTATTAACTAGTAAGGCCATGTTGATTTCATGTGTAACTGGATGACTACTGCGTGCGCATGGATTTTCGTCCGTTTCAAAAGAAAGATTTTCGACCATACTGTAAATCGTACAAAGCGACTGCAAAATTAGCAAATATATGCCGAAGATTGAAAAAAAAAATATTGGAGAACGATACTAATGTCTTAGAATGCCAAAATCAATTCAAAAGAAAAGGAAGAAAATGTGAAGAAATAAAAATAAAGATTCCATTATTCGCCATACCATACTCTGTGTGTTTAGTCCTGTGACATTTGTTCAACATTTATGACCACGAAGATTTCATAATAAATGCAACTTTTTGCCAAACTTTTTTTTATTCGCACGCACGCATCAGTTGTGAGGTTTCTACAGGATGTCATCCATATAATCAAATCAACATGGCCTGAGCATTAAGGATCGTACCAAGACTTGGCGACGTGCCACAGAGGTCGTCCTTGATTTTGGAAGTCAGGTCGGCGCTCTGTGTCAGCTGACTCTGCAGTTCCGCACAGCACCGCTTGTCGGTGTGATTGACAGACTGCTGTTTGAGCGCACTCAGTTCAGCCTCCAGGGACGCCGTTCTCTCTGTGAGGTTCTTTATGAGTTCTGAATAATCAGGTGATAACAAGAGTTCGTAGGACACAACGCTCCGTGAAGTAATTACAGTGTTTGCGGTGTGGTGTTAATGTCGGTAGTTTAACAGAGGATAATAATATTTCTTGTGTATGTTCTAACATGCCCTCAAACTCGCAATTGTTACCAGTGTTTTTCTTAGCCTCTGGTGCGTTTGGTTGGTGTTCATGAGGCCATATAACTGAATTGACACAACAAAAGTACAGCGACTTTCGCAATATACGTACCTATTTGTATACACAGTAAGGGTTATTACCTTCTAGAATGAAATTGAATTTATCTAACATATAGCATTAAATGTAACAAATTCCATCGAGCAAGCAGAGAGAAGGCTGAACAGCTTTGTGCGTTTATGTATGTGCGTGTGTGTGTGTGACAGGGTCTTTACCTAGCCTCCGTAGCAGGCTTATAGAACTGGCCATATGGGTTTGGTGGTCTTCGCCTGTTTTCTGATTAACCCAGTTCAAAAACGGGGGTAATTCAACCAGGCCGGCTATGTTGTCTATATGCAATCAGAAAATATCACATACATGTAAAAGCTCTCAAAGACCATGAAGACCCCCAAAACCCCCAGTTTTTGGCATGCTATGGAGGCTAGTCTTTACCTGCTTGTGCCAGCGCCACTTGCTCGGCTCTCCCCAGGCGTACCAGCATGTCCGCCAACACCTTTTCCACCAGCGCCCCGTCTGTGCACACGGCGGCCGTCCTCGGACAATACGTGACCGTGAGGCAGTCGTCTGTCCGGCCCTCTACCGTCTGGTCTTGTACAGAGCAAGAAACGACAGCACAGCACACAAGGAACGCAAGAAAACTGAGGAAAATCCGCGCCGACGCCATAGTCGTAGCTGATCACTGACTATGTGCTCGCTCAAAAATACTACGTACTGATTGTTATTGAACTGATTAAGCACGAGCGTTGTTCCACCGAGCTTCTTAGAAAGGTTGTGCCCTGATGTACTTTGTCAGGTTGCAAGGGTTGACAAAAATCAACCAATCAAATCACGGGGCGCTGATTGATTCATTTGCATAACCCTTTTCCGGGTGAACGAACGGTCAAAGACGTTGTAGGCGATGTTGGAATCAAAAACTGTCGAAAATGCATCTTGCAGTGAATTAAACTCAGCAGTGAATTACTAAGGCCACACCTAGTAAATTTTATGGATGACATCCTCCGCGGACTCCAAATCTAATGCGAGAGGGCGAAAAAACAAGACGGGCCCAAAAAACAAGATTCAAATTTTGACATCATAAACCCTGTTAGACAAGAAATGATACCTATGTTGTGCTAACGTTACAGCCAACTATTACAACATCCATTTCTCACTGAAACAAGTTCGAAAAAGAAAAGTTTTCAATCATTGAATTTGTACAAATGATTTTGATTCAGTGGGAACATATAAAAGGAATGAAATACACCACTACATGGCAAGAACAAATCAGAGAAGACAAAAAAGAGAGGAGACAAGTTTCTGACAAAATTGTTTCAGTGAAAAATGCATGTTGTAATAGTTGACAGTAGACCTAGTATAATATAGGTATCATTTCTTGTTTAGCAAGGTTCATGGTGTCAAAATTTGAAAATGTAGTAATCATGTTTTTTTTGGGCCCGCCTTGTTTTTTTCTCCCCATCACATTAGATTTAGAGTCTGCGGAGGGTGTCATCCACAATATTTACCTGCTGTGGCCTTTAATAATAGGCAGCATAGCTTGTTTAGCGAAACACGGTGGAGGTCGTAGTAGACTTGGAACTCACGAAGGCTCGTCAAACAAGACCTGGTGAATGAATAACCGGCGCAAAGTGGGTCAAAAGGCGGCGTGCAGTATGATGCATGCCCAACGGCACTCTACCTCTAGTCTTCTACCGTGAGTACCGAGACCTATGCTAGCTCTGGTCGGTCGACATGAAGCCGACTCGCGGGGGCGCGCTGTATGCGGCCGTGGGAGGCGTCTCCACGGCCCTGGCGGCCACAAAGGTCCTGTACCCTTCCCTTTGGCAGGACCTGCGCTACCTATGGATATCAAATCGCGCCTCCAAACGGATATCCAAGTATCTCTCCGTCGAACCTCCGATCACCATAGTGGACCGCTTCCTGCACCAGGTGCAGCTCCAGCCCGACAAGCCCTTCCTCCTGTTCGAGAATGAAGTCTACACCTACAAGGACATGGACGTCATGTCCAACAAGGTGGCCAACTACTTCCGGGGGGAGGGGTACAGGTGCGGGGACACCGTCGCCATGTTGATCTCCAACGAGCCGGCCTTCATCTGGACCTTCCTCGGACTGGCCAAGTTGGGGGTGAAGATGGCGTTCCTCAACACCAACCTGAGGACCAGGGCGCTGCTGCACTGCTTCAACGTGGCGGAGGCAAAGGCTCTCATTGTGGGACAAGGTCGGTGAACTTGTAGAAAAGTTTCTTCTGGCTTTTAAAGGCATCCATTGCTATATTTCAGGGCGGCAAAACTGGCCTTTCAAATTTTCTGGCCATTCTTTAAAAAGTTGAATCAACCCTATCCCATAGCATATCTGTGAGGCAGAGAATGCGACCTTAATGCGATATCTGTGAGGCCGAAAATGATTGAATTTAACGGTTGCTTGTTTTGTATTGTATAGGCTGGCCCTAACTATTTAAGGGTGGTACCCAAAAATAAAGAGACGCATCACATAGCCTGTTTTGCGGCTAGTTAAAAAGCTTCAAGTATGAAATAATGACGAAAATATGTTACGAAATGGCAGTAAATGTCGATATCAGACCTATTTTCTTATCAAGAACGTTTTTTTGCCCCCCCCCTGAAATTGCGTTGGATGTCTTTATGTACTTCTCAAAAGGGTCAAAGGTCACAAATGTTTCGATTCTACAGATCTAGGTATTTTCTTCTGGCAAAAACAGCTTAAGATAACCCTGTATTTCCTATTGTAAAGGGGGCGGGGCTGACGAAGTCAGAAGGTCAACAGGCTTGTTGTGTCTGCGTATCTCCATTTCGTACACTAATGCTGAGGTCACATTTCCAGACCGGAGCCCGACCGTGTTATTTCGATTAAGGAAAAATCGATCATTTATATCAATAATATACGCAAACACTTTTCATCATTATTTTTTTCAACTTTTTTTGTGCTTTGTTGTCAGGCGAACCCCTGTCTCGTAAAAGCCACACGGTGATTTACATAATCACAATTCTAAGCAAGCAAACAAAAAAACAAACAAACATTTAAACATCACATTCATGGGAATAGAAGAACTGCAACTGTTACCAACTATTGTTCTTTCACACTATGACCATATTCCAGGACCTGGTTTACTTGAGGCAACCCTGACTATTCTGCCGCATCTGCAAGAACAAGGTGTAACAATCTGGCTGCAGGGAGACGCACATCCCCCAGAAGGCATCCTACCATTGGACGGAAAGATTGAGACTTCGTCAGCTCAGCCAATCCCGTTCAAGCTGAGATCGTCCGTTTCGGGAAATGATGCTCTTGCCTACATCAACACCTCAGGCACCACTGGTATTGTTCCCATTAACGTTGCTATTGAATAAGCCAAGCGCAACTACCCAATAGAATAATGTGCAACCCACAAGCTGAACGATATGTGGGGTTGTGTGGCGCAATGGCAGCGTGCACGACTCGGAATGAGTATTGTCTGTAGAGTGTTCGTTTCTATGTGCGGGACACAACACCAGCAACAGCTACCTCTGTTCCGCGTGTATTGCACTGTTGCAAATCAAATCAAATCAAATCAAATCAAATAAAAATTATCATATATAGTATTGCTCTATAAATTCATGTGAAAACTCCTGCCACACAAATCAGAACCTTCCTTCAAACACCAGCCAACCAAAGTTGGCTGAAGTTCGGAAGCAGTCAGACCAGATTTAGTCCACGCACACCTTTTGATACGAGTTCTGGTATCTTTTTGTTCTGGTCGTGAGAATGTCCAACTTACGTGATAGTTACGCGTCACTCCGCTAGATATCTGGGCCCTGTGCAGTGGCAGCCAGTCTCTAAAATTGAGTTTAATGTCTAACATTATTCCAACATTATTCCCTCCCAGGTCTGCCTAAAGCTGCGATCTACAGCTACGAGAAGGCGACCAAGGCGTCCTTCATGTTCAGTTTTGCAGGGATCCGTTCCAGTGACGTGGTGTATGTCGTCACGCCTCTGTACCACTCAAGCGCCTTCGGCGTGGGATTCACAAGTGTCGTGGAACACGGTAAGATATGTACGCTTGCAATCAATCAATCAGTCAGTCAGTCAATCAGTCAGTCAGTCCATCGGTCAATCAATCAATCAATCAATCAGTCAGTTAATCAGTGCAGTCAGTTAATCAGTCAGTCAGTCAATCAGTTAGTCAATCAGTTAGTCAATCAGTTAGTCAATCAGTCAGTCAATCAGTTAGTCAATCGGTCAATCAATCGATCGATCAATCAATCAATCAATCAATCAATCAATCAATCAATCAATCAATCAATCAATCAATCAATGTCTGACAGCTCCAGGCTGAATCGTACCGTATTGTACAAGCGGAGTGCCGCTGCATTGAAACAATTATCAAATTCTATATCACATATGAGTATAAAGTTGACGTAAAAAATTCACAGAAGTTTTGGCACATTGTTATTACAAAGTAGAAAAATTACATAGTTTACTTGTATGTGGATAAAATTCATCGTCATTAACATTATAATATTACATATGCCATTATTTACCATGGTTTCTTACTGTTTAGCAGGTTATCGTGTACGGTATACCTCTTCGTCATTCTGTATCTGGGTCTGATCTCGTCTATTTGGTTGTTGGAACGTGTAGTGTCCAGTTACAATACAATGACTGTTCCATTTGATAACTATTTTCATCAAATCGTCTTTCTTGGTACATACTACTAGGTGCCACCATGGCTTTGGCTAAGAAGTTCTCTGCGAGTCACTATTGGGACGACTGTCGGAAACACAACGCAACCCTGATCCTGTACATCGGAGAGATGCTGCGGTATCTATGCGTGCAGCCGAAGGTGTGTCGACGTTTCATTCAAACTCTTTTCAACGTTTACGACAATTCTTGAAAAGAATTCAGCTGTTTTAAATGGGCATTATCTATCATTTTTGGCACCAAAAATTGCTATATTTTAATTGAAAAAAATCTTAACGTTCAATTTACAACATATAAGTGCAATTATTTGTCATCAATTATGAATTATTTGCATATAGCTAACATTTATGGTTGGCCCTAGAAAGGCACTACACAAGGCACTGACTACACGTACACAAGGTCAAGTTTGTGGCACCACCACAAAATACGTACATGTAAACAAACATGGCTGACAGCTGTGTTTTCAGCTTTTAAACGCACTCGTAAGGCGTCATATTTTGGCACCTCCACTTCCTGAATGGCACTTTAATATTGCAATAGAATAGGGTTGATTCCTTACCTTGTACAGAAATGACCAGAAAATTTACTTCTTGTATCGTCCTAATGTTACATAATGCAGCTATAGATAGATATTTAGAGTCCATTTCAAGTCACAACGAGGGTTTTTAGATTATGTTCGCAATACTTTAATCAATAATCATAAATTGTTATGTTGTAAAACATTCGAAAGTGGCAATCAAAGGTTGTCTTGTCTAAACAATAATTTCACAATTGGTTTGTCATGTTTACCGAAGGAAAACATATTGTTTTTGCTCAGTTTCCTTCTTCTTCTTCTTCTCCAAACACTAACCTCTGACCTGGCCAATGATCTGATTTGTTGACGTCTGTCACCATGGTAACTAGTGTTGGGTTACATCATGTTGCAATTTTATAGCAGGAGGGATTTAGACTCCTGTCTGACCACATATATAAATGTGTTTGAGTAAGAATTAACAGACTAGAACATGTGCGAAGGTAAACATCATGCATTTGTTGCAAATGTTACCTTTCTAGTTACTTTTTTCACTCTGTTGCAGCGTTCGAACGACAGAGACCACAAGGTTCGCGCGGCGTTGGGAAACGGTCTGGCGTCGGACGTGTGGCAGGACTTCCAGGATAGGTTCGGCATCGGGCGGATCGTGGAGTTCTACGGCGCCACGGAGAGCAACATCCGGCTGATGAACATCACCGGCAAGGCGGGGTCTGTGGGCATGATCTCCCCTTTGATACAGGTAATGCCTAGTTCACATTTCCAAACCGGGTTCCGGCCGGGCTTAGCTAATCTCCAAGCAGATCCCTCTAGGTGGCAAAAAGACAGTATCAAATTGGCCAGGCAGTATCCATTAGCCAGAGAAGCTCCGCGGCCACCGACGGGGGTCAGGACAAAAAAACCCCGGCCATATATAAAAATGTAACATCATTCCCCACAACCTCTGCTTGGAGAGTGGGGCTTAGCCTGGTATCCAGTCTTACGTGGTAGGAGCAGGTTTCCCCCAGGGCTCCAGGAGCTCTTTCCCGCCCGCCTCAGCTAGGTTTTCCGGTCGGCGTTTCATTAGAGATTGATTAACCCTACCTTCTTGTTGGGGCAAATCAAATTCTTAAGCAAACCATCTCTTATTAGCGTAACACTCCTACCGGGTCGGACTGTTGCACTGGGCGGGCTGACGGGCATTTCATACTTCGCTACACACAGAAAATAAATCAAACCCTACAATAACATGACAAAAGTAGCATTGGTAGTATAACTTATCATCATTTTTACTATTATTTTATCATGTTCTTGACATTCCCCTTCAGGCATGGATTTGCAATTCACTTTTCAATTTTCATTATTACCCATGATTAGCATTACTAATTTAATTAAATGATGATTTGTTTTGTTGACGTTCTCCTTACCTGTACAGAACACTTCCGCGTGTCCCCTGTACATTTTAAAGGTGGATCTGGAAACGGGACAACCAATCAGAGATGACCATGGCTTCTGCGTCAAAGCGCAAACCGGTGAGTTCCTACAAGTTAAACCGTAAGACATATCCACACCCCTCTGGAACAAAGATATTGTATTTTTAAAATTTGTGTTTATCGAAGGGAAACATATTGTTTTTCCTCAGTTTCTTCCTCTTCTTCTCCAAACAAATAAGGTCAATGACCTGAACCAGACGTCTCTCGTCATGGTGAGACTGGTGTTGGGTTACATCATGTTGCAAGTGCCATGCAGAACTGAGCTGTATGGTCACTATCTATATGAATGTGTTTGTATGTTTCTATGTGTGCAGGACACAACACCAGCAACAGCTTCCTGTGCCCCACGTGTTTTGCACTGTTGCAATTTCAATAAATCAAATCAAATCAAATCACCTCACAAACAAACTCCCCATGAACATGTAGGAGAACCAGGCCTGATGATCTGCCCCATCAGCAAAGCAGTCCCTTTCCAGGGATACAAGGGAAACAAGGACCTGACGGAGAAGAAGGTCCTGCGTGACGTCTTCAGGAAGGGCGACGTGTACTTTGACACCGGAGACCTGATGAAGGTTGACAAGGACTACCACGTGTACTTTGTCGACAGGCTTGGCGACACATTTAGGTGAGAATTATCAGATATAATACCGTATTTATGACCAATTAATTTTTTTCCACGAGCCGACGTTTTGATGACTGTCCGTCATCTTCATCAGGGCAATTCTGACTGATAACTATGCACTGACGCTAGATGTTACTTGGTGCATAGTGCACTAAAGGTGTTTCAAAGTTCACAGTGCATCTAGTGTCAGTGCACAGTAAACCAGTCAGAATTGCCCTGATGAAGATGACAGACGGTCATCGAAACGTCGGCTCGTAAAAAATAAATGGTTGTGACCAAAGACCTTTGCTATTCATTCGTTTACCAACCTGATGAAATTATTTACGAATACCATATTTATGTTTACCTAAGGAAAACATATTGTTTTGGCTCTGTTTCCTCTTCTTCTTCTTCTCCAAACCAATAAGGTCAATGACCTGAGCCAGACGTCTGTGACCATGGTAACCAGTGTTGGGTTACATCATGTTGCAGTTTTATAGCAGGAGGGATTTAGGCTCCTGTTTTAATAACTGTGGTGCGCGGAAGCTTACTGTTGGTGTTCTAAAACCAGACTGTCTGTTGTAGGTGGAAAAGTGAAAACGTGGCCACCACGGAAGTCGCTCAGGTGTTATATGACATGCAGGGCGTCGACGAGGTCAACGTGTACGGCGTGAAAGTACCAGGTACGGATTCATGGACTTGATTTTGCTTGTTTCGCATAACTGGTAAACCATCTTCAGGTGTAACACACAGTAAGTACATGCTGCGTAAGACCGGACTGTAAGGAACCACTCACAACAGAAAGGACACCTACTCTTTTCGATAAGTGTGGTGGGTTATTTAACGTGCGTGGGGTGTGGGTCTCCCCAAACACGGGACCTCCATTTAACGTCCTATCCGAGGAACGTCCTAACCGAAGCTAGGTACTCATTTCCACCTGAGTGAAGTGAGGAAAGTCGTGTTAAGTGCCTTTCCCAACGGCACAAGATCGGTGATATGGGTAGGATTCTAACTCGGGACCTGAGCCGAACACTCTGCCGTTTCACCACACGACCGCCATGTACATATGTATATATGCGAATAAACAAACAAATTTAATAATAATCTAACAACGTTCCCTGTCCAACCGTTTCTGCAGGTGCGGACGGAAGAGCAGGGATGGCCGCCATCGTGGTGTCCGCCGGTACGCCCGTAGACCTTACCCGCTGGTACGCTCACATCGCGTCCCGCCTGCCCAGCTACGCCAGGCCGCTGTTCCTCCGGCTGACCACGGAGATCAGCGTCACCAGAACGCTCAAGCAGCAGAAGATGCAGCTGGTCAAGGAGGGATTCGACCCGACTCTGATCAGAGACCCGCTTTATCTCAGAGACGACGCTCAAAAGACTTACGTTCCTCTAGACCTGGATCTGTACCGGAGGATTGCTCTGGGGAAGGCCAAGTTGTGACCACCGCAATAAATTCTATCTTTAAGCACACCTTAAAGTATGCGTAAATTAAAGATGTATCTTGTGATTTTATATGTATTACATGTTTAAACTACAACGATGCTCAAAAGACGTACGTAATACGTTCCTCTAGACCTAGATCTGTACCGGAGGATTGCTCTGGGGAAGGCCAAGTTGTGACCACCGCTATGAGAAATTCTATCTTTAAGCACATCTTAAAGTATGCGTAAATTAAAGATGTACCTTGTGATTTTATATACATGTTAAAACTACAACGATGCTCAAAGACTTACGTGCCTCTAGACCTAGATCTGTACCGTAGGATTGCTCTGGGGAAGGCCAAGTTGTGACTTAAAGTATCTCTATTTGAAAATATCCCTGCTGTTACTTCACCACGTGTATAATTTTAGGATAAATTTCCGAAGTGATATACTAGTAACTACCTGAAAAGCCAGTGGGGAAGACATCTGTTACATTGTGTACATGTTGTGATGTCATGTACAATATATAATGTTTGATATACTTTTGTTATTATTGTTATTAATTTACAAATGTGCAATAAACGTATGAAAAAATAACCAGTCTCTTTTGTTATCTTACACTCGAGGCCGAGAACGCTGAGCGATGAAATATGTGACAGATTGCTCAACGAATTCCATAGACAAAGAAGGAATTAAAAAAAAACGTTTTGTTTGGGCTTCTTGCATTTTAAACCATGCCTTTTTACCGTGTATCATATTCCAACAAGAGTTTCACGATTTCGTACATTCGCCAAATGATAGGCGTGGCCTAAATCAGGACAGGAAAGTCTTGAATATATATGTGACAGGGGCTTCAGCAATCACCGTTTGTTGCTTTGATTCTGAAAGCTAATTCTGTACGACTTTGTGTTATTTGGCGAGGGCAAAAAAAAAAAAACACACAACAAGACTGGCGATGAAAATATACGACGATGCCATGGCGACGGTAGTTGCTGTTAGGGTTATTGTTCGCATGGCACTGCTCGACCAACAAATTGTACAGCCTGGCGACAGGACCCGATATTGCATGGCTTCGTTCCTGCCACGAACACTCGGGGATTGGAGTGGCCTATAGCTACCCCAAGCAACAGTGGAGACCACTACCATCGATACATTTGGTGACCTCCCCTCCTTTATATATAAGTAACAGAATGATCGGCACGACGATAGATAGCGGTCGCTTAAACAGGAAGAGGAAGAGGAAGAAGAAGAAGAAGAGGAACGCACCATCACGTCGATCCAGGCGAAATGGCCACATAACCATCCGCGCGGCCGGACTAATACCAGGAAGTCTTCGCTGGACCACCAACATTACACCACTATATAAAGGCTACAATTAACAGGCTTTTCAGAAAATACAAAGATTTGTATACAGCTAGTACGATATCAGGGATATTGCGACCAAAACATACAAAACAAAGTCACGTTTCCGGCGATTTACTGCCGCACTTACAGATTCAAACTCCGACCCGGAACCATACAGACGTTTGTTTTTATTTGTTCCTCATATTGTGCTTCCTTCACGACAGAATCATGGCGGTGCACCACCTACAGACGACGCTTGTCATGATTGTTATTTACCTGATATTAACTCGCCAGACCACAGCTACAACAGAAGAGTTTCGAGTCTCCGTACCAGAAAACGTGGCTGTCGGACAGGCCATAATTACCCTACCTAGGACCCAACTCGGAGACAAAGCGGAACTTCCGTGTGCCAAAATAATGGACGGGGATCCGCATTTTCGCTTCAACGTGACCAAAGACTGCATCATTCTGGTCGCCAACCCTCTGGACTGGTCTGTAGAGTCGGCATATCTGCTCAACATTCACCGGGGATTGTACAACACAAGTGTCGAGGTGCAGCTGACTGACGTTGTGGGCTATCCACCGGTGTACAACGATACATGCGAAACACCTACCAATCCCAAAGGTGGTTTACTCTTAAGTCTAAAGTCAAGTGCGGAAGTGCTGACCACAAACCAGGACGTCCTGTACATAAGACATCTTTGGTACGATGACTTCTTCCACCCCCCTACCTATGATCATTGGAAGGCCAACACAAACAACAGTGACTGTACTTTCCATTTAGCTACATACTTAAGTTGGGCTGATGATATCATAACATTCAAAGATATATATGATAACGGCTTACGTCAAACGACATGTAGTGCAGGGTCTGATAATCACGATTTGTCAGCAGAGTTGTTTTTTACAGGAGGCGACGAAGAGTCAAGACTTCAGAAATTAAGAAAGTTTCTTCCTAACTTCATCGTAGACGACGTGAGAGACAACATCATTGTCCTGTTTTTAAAGTGTATTTTTCCTGCGAAAGACGCGAAGTTATATTCCTGCAACTTTCCAACATTTCTACATCCTCCAGTCAGGGCCTTCAACAGTGACGCCAGGATACAAATAGCAAGCTTTGAATATGTAGATGTAGAAGTACGCCCCATAGGTTGTCCTGTTGGAAGATACGGCTTCCTCTGTAATAAGAACTGTATCTGTAAGAACGGCGCCCGCTGCCACGGGTTTAACGGCGCCTGTAGATGTGCCCCCGGCTGGAAAGGTGTGGCCTGTGACATTCCCAAGCCAGACGTCTCGATAACCACGACGCCTAGCGATCCTCGACAAATCTACACTTCCCGCAATGTGGCTTTTCACTGTAGGGCACTCAACATTGATGCCAAGGTCATGTCTCTGCGGTTTCCAAATGGATCAGAGAAACTGGTTAGTGGCGAGAACTATATGACTGTTCTTGTCGCAAATATGCAACCTGAAAATAGTGGACATTACATTTGCATGGTTCTCGACAAAGATGGACTCACTCTAAATGCAACACTTGATGTTCTTTGCCCACCGAACCGCAAGGGTGTCGATTGTGATGAAGCGTGTGATTGCCTACAAGGTGCCAGCTGTGACCGGTGGGCCGGTTGTGTCTGTCCGCCCGGATGGAACGGAACCAGATGCCAGACAAAATGTCCCCGTGGCACGTACGGCAAAGACTGCACAAAACGCTGCAGCTGCCAGAATGGTGCGAGCTGCAGTCCTAGCGGAGGCAGGTGTAACTGCACCGACGGCTGGTACGGAAACGACTGCGGCAAACCGTGTCCGAGCGGTCTTTTCGGGTGGAGATGCCAGCAGCGTTGCGCTTGTAAGTACAACGCCACATGCAATAGCGTGGACGGTAGCTGCACATGTGTGACACCGTGGACGGGACGGTACTGTGACCAATTGCAGACAAGCAGAGCCAGAGATGAACCATTGCTAGAAAGCCTGATCCCGCTAGGCTCCTTAGTCCTGCTTGTTGCCATAGTGACGGCCATACTCTTCAAAACAGGAGTTCTGGCTTGCTCCGTGCCTGAAACAGGCGAGGAAGAAAAAATACTTTTCGAGCTGAGAAGAATGGAGCAGGACCTGGCACAGACTCTACAGCCGGGCTGGCTCGGGCGTTGGGAGAAGAAGGCCCGCCATCTCACTCCTGGTCCCCTGATAGGGGAAGGAATGTTTGGGAAAGTCAGAAGGGCACAGCTACGCACGACTGGAGGGCGGCTAGACGTCGCCGCCAAAGCAGTTCGCGTGGAGGACGCGCAGTCCTATCGTGACTTCTACAGGGAAGCAGCCATACTGGTAGCCGTGCACCAAGTGCAGGAACAAGACGGCAACGATCGTAAGTCCAACATCGTCCGACTAGTGGGACTCATCACCAAGTCTGCGGAGAAGTACATCCTTCTAGAATATGCCCCAAAAGGCGATCTCTTAGGCTTCTTACGAGGGATAAAGAACAACAATCAGGAGTATCTACTGGAAAATCTTCTAGGATACGCAGTTCACATAGCACGAGCTCTGCAAGAGCTGGAGCGCCTGAGAATCGCCCATCGTGACGTGGCCGCTCGTAACGTCCTCATCACTGCCGACGACGTGGCCAAGTTGGCTGACTTCGGACTGGCCAGAGATGTGTACGCCACCGCTCAGTATGTACGAGCCAACCGGCCGGGCCTTGACGAACTCCTGCCGCTGAAGTGGATGGCGCTGGAGTCCATCGAGACGGGCGAGTACACCTGTCAGAGTGACGTCTGGTCCTTCGGCGTGCTGCTGTGGGAGATCGCCACGCTGGGACAAGATCCGTGCTACGATGGTAGGACTCAGCTCACTTTTCTCCAGATGGTGGGGATTCTGAGGCAAGGGATAAGGATGAACAGGCCGCCGGGGTGTCCGGAGGACCTGTACCGACTGATGAGGGCGTGTTGGCGCGACGTTCCTGCTACAAGACCGACTCCAGAAGGGATAGAGAAGAGACTGCTGCAACTAAGACTTGCACTGCTCATACCTGAAGCCATTCAAATAATGGAGACTGCCTTGTAATAATTATGCATGTCAGTGCGAACTGTCAGTGACGTGACCTTCGCGAAGTATTGGAAAATGCAGTGTCTTCACGTTTGTAGCTGTAACTCACGTAAAGTCCGTAAAATTGCACTGTATACTAATACGATTGCACTGTATTCCGTAAAATTGCACTGTATACTAATACTATTGCACTGTATTCTGTAAAATTGCACTGTATACTGATACGATTGCACTGTATTCCGTAAAATTGCACTGTATACTAATACGATTGCACTGTATTCCGTAAAATTGCACTGTATACTAATACGATTGCACTGTATTCCGTAAAATTGCACTGTATACTGATACGATTGCATGGTATTCCGTAAAATTGCACTGTATTCCGTAAAATTGCACTGTTTACTAATACGATTGCACTGTATTCCGTAAAATTGCACTGTATACTGATACGATTGCACTGTATTCCGTAAAATTGCACTGTATACTAATACGATTGCACTGTATTCCGTAAATTTGCACTGTATACTGATACGATTGCACTGTAGTCCGTAAAATTGCACTGTATACCAATATGATTGCACTGTATTCCGTAAAATTGCACTGTATACTAATACGATTGCACTGTATTCCGTAAAATTGTACTGTATACTAATACGATTGTACTGTATTCTGTAAAATTGCACTGTATACTGATACGATTGCACTGTATTCCGTAAAATTGCACTGTATACTGATACGATTGCACTGTAGTCCGTAAAATTGCACTGTATACTAATACGATTGCACTGTATTTGGTAAAATTGCACTGTTTACTAGTAAACTTGCACTGTATTCTGAAGTCATAATTTGCATCCAATAATGTAGATCTCTGTTTAAGCTACCCACATACCAAACGTCACGAAAACACATTGTTCCTTTGTGAATTTATCTGCTCTGAAAGTTTTCGCCAGAAACCCCCTGCAGTTCCAGAACAAGCTGCTAGGGGGACCAAACCACTTATTACTGGCAGGAAAAGCTATCCGCCACTCGAAAATCAAGACCATAGCATGTCCAGGACAAAAGATAAGAAAAAAAGGAAGTTGTGCTGCAGTACCAAGGTCAGCCACCAAGAGGCCCAAAATCGACCTTGACCTGTGCCTACCCAACACCTACCCACATACCAAACATCATTACAATCCATCCAAAGGTTCAAAAGTTATTTTGGTCGCAAATGTCCGGAAACACAAACACACAGAAACGCCAAAAACAATACCTCCATTTTTCATGGAGGTAATGACATATACATGTAGAACGAAAGGTAATACATGTAAATACATACGTGAAGAACATATAGAACCTTCTACACTTTTACCTTGATAAAGGCTAGACATCTAGTAAACATACACAATAAAAACTGCGCTACTGGATGAACATGAAAATCAATTTTGGAAAATTCGAGTAAAATTCATCACTCTTCTTTAGTGCGACTAAAATGAGATAAGATAACCATGACTCCCGTAAGTCTAATGTACAAATTATATTGTTTTACTTATATTGCTATAATAATATGACGACCACGATGGTTTTTATAAATTTAGTATTTTACAAGTGTAAGTTACCCTCTTATATCTACTAGTATTGTGTAATCCTATAAGTTGTTAATATCAGCACAATACAGTTTTTACTGCAAGTCTGATATATTCTTTGTTCTTTTCAATAAACCAATCACTACTACAATGTAAAGAGTTACATTAACATTGATGAGAGCCAGCTGCATGGATATTTACAGACACTAAGAGCCTTGGCCATTTTTATTCTCGGAGTACATCCATGACTTATTCAATGCGTTTATTATCGGTGGTTAGTGTACGTTTTGGTCTTGCTGACATATAGCTTATTACCATGAATGATGCATTTCGTTCAAAAGAGTATTTTTGGCGCATTATTTAGCTGTACAAATTTATGTTTGTTAAGTTTCTGTATAGTTTTTCATAGATAAACCTTGTCCATATCCACATTACTGGCTCCATCAAAGTTAGTAGCTGTGCCTGTTTCGTCAGTGTCTTTCCCATAGATTAACTGAGAAGTACCATCTACAGATTTGTTATTCTTATACAAAAGCTGAACAGTAGCACATGCTGCTTTCTCATTTTCACTGTCATAAACGGACTTGGAAGAAGCATATTTTGCTTTCTCTTCGTCACTGTCATACTCATCAACGTCAGTCCCCTCTTCAAGATCACTGGACATCATTGTGTCAGGGTCATTCTTAAGCACAAATGTAGATGCTACTTCCTCATGACCATTTTCATGTACATCGGTTTGCTCTTGAACTACAGACTCAATAGATACTTCGTCATCATTTTCATACACGTATGAATGTTGCACAGCTACAGAGTGAATAGATGCTACATCCTCATTATCATTTTCATACTCGTTTCCGTGCAGTTTAGATACGGGATCGGGTGACACTACTTCATTGTCATTTTCATGCACATTTATGTGTGACCCAGCTATAGGAGCAACTGTTACATCTTCATTGTCATTTTCATATAGATTTATATGTAGCCCAAGTACGGAACCAACTGGCACATCTTCATTGTTATTTTCATACACATTTACAGGTACAGTAGCAACTGGCTCATCTTCATTGTCATTTTCATAAAAATTTACAGACACAGTACCAACTTCCTCTAATTCATTGTCATTTTCATACATATTAGTTTGTAATCCAGATTCAGTAGCAACTGGCTCATCTTCATTGTCATTTTCATACAAATTTACAGACACAGTACCAACTTGCTCTACTTCATTGTCATTTTCATATACGGAATCAACAGTTAAATCTGCTTGGTCGTCATTTTCATAAATCTGAATGTTTTCCCCAGGCAAAGCAAGCGTCCCTTGTGTCGGGGACCTGCTCTGACCATCTAAATTTCTAATGCTTGTTGCAATTCTAGCCGGGGATGTCCCGGTGCTGAAATGTACCCCCTTTGCCCGTAAGTTATAGTTACTATTGGGCATTGTCACAACTGTTCCTACATTGTTAAAAATGGCAGAGGTTACGGATACCAAAGGTGGTTTCTTTTTGGTAAGTCGCTTATAGCACATTACAATGACAATATAACATATCAATAATGCCCCTGCAGCACCAATGCCGCCGTAAAGGTAAAAGAGTGTTTTGTCAGAAACGTTGACACGTAGAAACCTAAAGGATATTGAGGGGTTTACAGATGATTGTTCTTGTACGTGACTAGACGTGGGGCTTACAGATGATGGTCCTTGTACGTGAACAGACGTGGAGCTTACAGATGCTGCTCCTTGTACGTTAATAGACGTGGAGCTTACAGATGATGGTCTTTGTACGTGAATTGACAGGTTGGCAGACGTAGAGCCACCAGGACTCGCTGCCAAACAGACGTACAGACCAGAATCTGTAGCGGTAATGTTCTTTATGATGATAATACCATTCGCCTCCACAGTCACTCTCCCACCGGACTCAACAGTTGCATTCCTCCCAGAAGGGAGAGTGACTGTGATGTCTGGGATCGGAATTCCCGACACGTCACACATTAGAAAGAGTGTCTCCCCTTTTAACACTGGCCTGTTTCCATTTATCATGCTAAACCTCACAATTTGTGGGTCTTTACAGATCAGATCATTGGGGTTTATATCTTTAAGCTTTTGTCCCAAGAACCGACTGGGCTCTTTACATATGATATGATCCTCAAACCGTTTCCCAACCATCTTTTGTCTGAAGGAAACCATCCTACAGTCACAATACCACGGGTTGTTCTCAAGGTTTACAGTTTCAATCAACATCAGCTCATAATTTTCTGACAGAACCGTGATGTGATTGTTCTTTAGTGACAGGTTATCGAGTTCCGGCAGATTTGAAAACGTTCCACCCTGAACGATACTTATTTTGTTGTTGTCCAGATTCAAATGCTTTAGATTGGGTAAGTTTGCAAATGTACCAGGCTGAATACAAGTTATTTGGTTGAAGCACAGCACCAAAACATGAAGCCTGGGTGTATTAGAAAATGTACCAGGTTTAACATATTTTATCCGGTTATAGGCTAGGTGCAGGTAAGAAAGCTTGGGTAACTTTAAAAATGAACCGCGTTGAATGTTAGATATCTTGTTTTTGGACAGGTTCAATGTGAAAAGCTGTGGTAGATTTGAAAATGTACCATGTTTAATACTAGTCATCTCGTTATGTTGTAGGAACAAAATTGAAAGCCAGGGTAAGTTAAGAAATGAATCATGTTGAATATTTGCTATTTTGTTTTTAATAAGGATCATCATTTGGAGTTGAGGTAGATTTGAAAATGCAACATGTTTAATATCAGTTATTGGGTTGTCATTTATTTTCAAACACTCAAGAAGGCGAAGGTTTGTGAATGTGCCATTCTCAATGACGGATATATTATTTTCAGATAAATCAATCCCTTTTACCTGCGTGTACCTGGAGAAATCAGACTGAGTTAAGGATACGATGGCGTTTTTCTCACACCCAAGGCAATCGATACTTGTGGGTAGATCTTGTGGAACCCTCTTAAGGTCTTTGTCACGACAGTAATCGGTATGGACACATTTAAAACACCACTGCTGGTTTGCAGCTCCTCTTCCCTTTAAGATCATCAGAAGAACCAGAAGTCTGCTAAGTCTGCTGAACATTTTCTGTTTAAGAAACGTCAAGTGTATGAAATTATAAGCTAGGATTTCCTTCATCGCATTTGAGGTCTCAAATATTATAGCGGTTAGGTGTAGTTTGGCTATAGACGTGTTTGCTGAGACAATTCTGTGTAAGGCCACACCAAGTAAATTTTATGGATGACGTCCTTTGGAGACCCTAAATCTAATGCGAGAGGGCAAAAAAAACAAGAAGGGCCCTAAAAAACAAGATGCCTGGATTAGAAATAAAACAGACGACAATGTTAGGACACAAATTGAATGAGGTGACACAGTGTAACAAGCAAGAAGTTATTCATCATCAAAAAAGCAATGAATCAGGTGGAACAGCAGTTATCGTCCTGTCCTGTTTCTTTCATCACATTTTTTGCAGGCCTGCAGAAACAAAGCATGTGCTCTTTACCCATTTCACGTTACGGGTTTCACGTCAACCTAACGATTTGCGGCACTGTCGTGACTCTTTGGTCATAGTTACAGGAAGCGGAATTTCTTGTTTTTTTTTCTAGGAACAGGCCAAAATCAATGCGCGCGCGGACGTCATCCATAAAATTTACTTGGTGTGGCCTAATATAGAATTACTACAGACCACAAATATGCATCCTAAAAATTAACAAATCAACAGAAAGACCAGATTGACCAAACATCCCTTTTTCCGTAATATAATATATTTAGAACAGCCAAGTATTGACCGACAATGTGACGGGTACCATCTGAGGTCTACCCATCGTCATGTTTTTCTAATAATCTTTAAACGCTCCACCACCACCAGCAATGACAAGAAAACAAGGCAAAGCTTAACAGACCAACCAATGCCAGACTCAAAAGCGAGTTTTACTAATTTTCCATCCTCAGATTAAGATTGTAAATAAATTAAACATTTGAAGTCTGCTAACCTGTTTTTTTTTTTAAATTCTTCTTTTGCCCACAGCTTTAGTTGCTGCTCACTGGTAGCGATTCTGGAACGACAAGATGTGATGATGGCCTGGACCGGTTTGGTTTCGTCCCGGTTCAGGTCAGAACCCCTCTTGGTGCATGACAAGGTTGTAATTTGTTGAGAGGATATTAGTATCCTCTTGGATTGAAGGAAATAAAAATATTTCGCCAGAGTACGATAAAGTGGTGCCCGCCGACGTTGCTAGTTCAAGTCCGTACGTACAGGAATACACGGCAACGAAAACCAAATACCACCTGCCACGTCTATCCCCAATCCTCAACTACAGAGGTAGGTGAAGGATATAAGATATTTGGCCGTCCAGACTAGTTAACAATGAAAGTATTTCGACACGTTGCACTTCAAAGGATGGTAAAATTCGTACTCATGTCCCATAAGCTCAACCTTTGCCTTCCTTTGTTTCAACGTTATCAAGTTGTTCAAATTAAATAGCCACTTGCACATTGCCCAGATACTGGAGCAAGTAACGTTTCGTTTTATTTCGATGTCAAAGGTAACATCAAATATTGCAGGATAAAATGCACAAAAGGTGTTGCTATAAGGGGCATAAGACCGGATTATATTCTTCTTCGATGTAAAGGTTAGGTAGTACCCTTCCTGCTAACTAGTCTAGTATGAAGCCCACTCTTATTTACTTCACTTTCCAGTACAGTTTAGAATGTAGTGTACACATATGCACCTCAGCTGGCACTAGATAACATATTAGACTCAAATATATGCCCTTTCTCTAAACAAGACGCTAATTAAAAAATATTCTCGCATCCAGCCACAACTTACAAGCACTAAGTATGGAGTCATTAAACACAAAGAGAAAAAAAGCCTCCTTGCAAGATCTGCATTTTATTTCACAACATATAACCAACATGCTCAATACTTAGATAAACATGTACACATTATATTGCTAGTAATTAATATCGTTAATAAAAAGTGGGGTTTTGTTTTTAAACCTCAAAAGTAAGTTAAGAACATATAACATATGTAACTTTACATAGGTTAAGAACATAAGTAAACGACATATAGAACGAAAGGTAATAAATAAATACGTAAAGAACATATAGAACCTTCTACACTTTTACCTTAATAAAGGTTAGACATCTAGTAAACATAAACAATAAAAACTGCGCTACTGGATGAACATGAAAATTAATTTTGGAAAATTCGAGTAAAATTCATCACTTTTTACCACAAAAAAAGTAGTTTTCACTTTTGTGCTACTATATAATAATTGTAGGAGAAAACGCTATTAGAGAAAAAATAGCTGGTGGTGACTGTTTTAGTCATATAATATACATTCTACTTAAAAAAACACTTTAATCTCTCAAAACGGCAATTCATTGAAATTGCACATAGAATGAATATAGAACACAATGCTGGCGATTTACTGTGCACATACCGAATTCGGTATCTAACCATCTATGGCGAATAACACGAATATTTTCAAATTTGTATAGTCCATACGTAATGTAGAATGGCAAAACTTTCACTAAACTGGACAATGCTTAGTAAGGAAGTTGTAGTTTCTGTTACTACGCAGTGTGAATTGGTACATCTGACATCTACATACGACTTTAGTCATATTCCCGTAAGCAACCAAATACCAACTTCAACAAATACGCGAGCTAACATAAAAACTGTAACTTTACATAGCTTGACGCAACTCTAAGGAAATGCTGATTAGGTTACAATTAAAGTGATTTTTCAACTATCTTAAACGTAGCATCCGGCTTCCTGCTGTTGCTGTCACATTACTTCAAGACGTTTTGCACTGGTGCAAGTAACATTAAAAATTACCTGCACCAGACAAGTTTTACCTGCACCACTCCGAGTTAAGGATGTATGGTCTATACAAACAAAATGTTAAAAACCATTGCCACTATTTTCTTTATATTTACTTCAGTGGTGATAACAGTCGATGCAGCAAATAAAAATCCCCACACACCTACAGTATATATAATAATAATCCCTGTACATGGACCAGTGCAGGTAAGGCACATGTAGACATAAGACCTAGAAATATCTCCAACTGTTTTACCTGCACTAAGGTGCATATGCACCCAGTATTTCAAGCCCTGATTTCCGTTGGACTTGAAAAAGAGTTTTCCCTGGACATAAAGTGTTAGGCTCAAGGAGTGAAGATCTTACAAAATTGAGACTATTACAAGACTGTCGAGTATTTAAAATCAAACATATAACGAAATCAATCTTTCAGCGAACTCTAATATATTCCTCAATGATCTTTTAATTAACCTTTAAAGATCATTAAAATATTTTCAAGCTCTAGCAATGACCTGTCAATGGTATCATTTTTTTTAGTTTCGTGACTCATTGAAAGTCCACATTTCAATGTAGATTTAGTCAAGGTATTTGCATTTTTTATTGTTTGTTTGTTTGTTTGTTCTATTGGTACAGAGAGCTTCGCTGCGAGGCAGTCTGCCCTGTGCCATACGAGGGATTTCTAGTATCCAAGAATTCAGGGATGGCCTGGGACTGAACCTGACTTGCCTGTTCCTGACAACTGGCTAATTCTTTGGGCAGTGTTTCAACACCTACTTGCATAAAATTAGGCTTTAAGGCAGCTAGTATCTGGTTATGTGTTAAAACTGTCAGAGATTGAATGTTAGCCTGAGACTGGCCCTGCCCTGTCTGATCATGACCACTGGTCATTGCAGTAGCTGTGGTGTTTGTGTTGGATTCAGTGATGGCCTGAGACTGACCCCACCCTGTCTGATTATGACCACTGGTCATTGCAGTAGCTGTGGTGTTTGCGTTGGATTCAGTGATGGCCTGGGACTGACCCTGCCCTGTCTGATCATGATGGTTGTCAACATCTTCATAGTGGTGATCATCACCACTGGCCATTACATCAGCTGTAGTGTTAGTAATGGTCTGTGACTGGCCCTGCCCTGTCTGATCATGACCAATGGCCATTTCTGTAGATATTGGGTTCTCTTGTGGTGCTTTCACGTCTGAATAAATAGGATTTGACTGTAAGGCAGCTAGCAGTTGGCTACGTGATGGATTTCGAAAAGGAACTGCTGTGTTTGTGTTGCTATTGCTGGGATTCAGTCCTACAGGAGGATGCCTGGTTCTCCTCTTGTACCAAACTGCGCCCAAGATGGTGCCAATCAGGACAAACAGACCAGCTCCTGAACCACAGACCGAGCCAACGAGAAGTGATAGATTGAAACTGGTGGCAGACTCTGGTTTGTCTGAAGTGATCACTGTAAGTGTTGATGTTAGTGTTGCTCTTATGTTGCTCGACGTGTTTTGTGGTGTAAAGTCAGAATTGCGTGTAAAGAACCAGTGATAGCGGGAGGTGACCGTGGCATTGTAACACTTGTTAGCAATTTCTAATGGGTTAACAGGCGGCTGTGTGGGAGATGTTGAGTCTACAGGATGTGCCGATTGGCTAGCATTGCCAACCGATGATATGGTTGGCTCTTCACAAATCATTTCTTCAGGATTGATCTGTCTTAGCTCCCTGTTCTTAAATTTGTCGGGTTGGGCACATATTATAGAACGTTTAATTGACGAAAACTTAGTGATATTCCGCCGAAAGGGAGCCATCCTACAGTCACACTGCCAAGGGTTACGTGCAAGATTCACTTCACGAAGAGATGTCAACAAACCAAAAGCTGAAGGGAGAATGACAGAGATTTTGTTTTTCTGTAAGGTCAAAGATTGGAGACGGGGCACATTTGCAAATGTACCAGAATGGATGTTAGTTATCTGGTTTGAGGCTAGGTTCAATGTTTTTAAGGATGGATTTCCAAATGTACCTTCCGGAACCTTCGATATCTGGTTGTCGGATAGGTACAAGTATTGGAGCTTGGATAGATTTGCAAATGTACCGTTCGGAATCATCGTTATCTGGTTTTTAGACAGGTACAAGTATTGGAGCTGGGATAGATTTGCAAATATACCAGACGGAATATTTCTTATCAGGTTGTTGGACAAGTGCAACCTTTCTAGTTGGGGTAGATTTGCAAATATACCAGACGGAATCTTTGTTATCTGGTTGCTGCTCAGGGACAGCTTTTCTAGTTGGGATAGATTTGCAAATATGCCAGGCTTAATCACTTTTATCCGGTTGGAGGGCAGGTACAAAAGTTTCAGACGGGGGAGATTTTGAAATGCACCAGGCTGAATCATTGTTATCTGGTTACGTGTAAAACGTAACTCTGTCAAATCCCCATACCTCAACAACAGGGACTGGTTTAAAGCTGTAATACAGTTCTTTGTCAAATCCAAGCTAGAGATGGATGTTGGGAGGTCCGGAGGGATGCTGCGGAGGCCCATCTCGATGCACTTACAAGGTGCTGAGGGCGCACAGCTGCAGACTGCTTCTGGCATGTTGGGTTCCTTCAGGATGATGATGAGGAAAATCAGCAAGTGTCGCAGCTTTCTTCCCATGGTGTCCTGCCACCTAAATAAAACAGCAAGTCCCTTCGTCAAGACATTTTTATGTATTGGACGTAGAAATATCACTCTCAACTGGAAAATCAACAGAAGGGTTGTAATGGGTACATTCTGGTACACAAAATCTAGTTAGACACAAATGGTCCTCCCAGCCCTTTCTTTTTCCCTTGCAAAATTTACCACTTTAAAATATATCATACAAACAACAACCGTGATGTGGCGAAAATGATTTGTTTCATTCTCTTTAGAATAGTCGCGTCTGCAAACAGTTGGTTTTACAAGAAGTTGAAGCAGTTGTTCCTTAAAGGTTTGAAGTGTGTAACAATCAGTCTTAAAGCCTTAGTAACGGGAATATGTTCATTGTCTGAGACTGGCTGCTTGAATATCAAATTTGTGTACTACGTTCTACCAACAGCTCATAGCATTCAATTATTGCTTTATGTAAAATTTTTTGTCAGCTTCCAAACGGTTTTTGTAATATTTTAACATGCCAGTCCTCTCAGTCTTTGGTCACTTGTTCATCATTTAAGTATGTGTAAATTGGTGCTTTGCTTGCCCTATGTATTATGCATTGTCTTATGTATTGGTCTAACCCACGTTTTCTCAAAAAATGCTTCAATAAAAAACTTTGTGTACTCTTTTTATGACCTTCCTTGTATCTCACAGACAAGTAAATTAGCAAAAGAGTAGAAAATTAGACACATGGCTTCACCACGTCCCCCGTACCAAAAATGGACCTATCCCCCTCCTGCACGAAATGGATTGTTCCTAAATTACCCCTGTCCAAAATGTAAAGTGTTCCAATAGTCTATACTCCCATGCAGCAATGGAATCTTCCAATGCCTTCTGCAGTTGGAACATGTAGAACCTGAGTGTTCTATTTAGAACTGTCAGTTGGGGATTTGGGTTTTCAAGCTACAATCGCTATTTTTACTCAAAGTAAGATAAATAAAAGTAATTTAAAAGGCTAAATCTGAATAGTGGACGCTATAGTCTAAGCATTTGGTACCAAGCTACCCGTATGCTGAATTTCAGGTCATTTGGATGCAATAGTAAAGCACAGAAGCCAAAAATGTACATTTTTGTCCGAAAATAGCCAAAAAGTCCTATTTTACAAATTTTTAAAGTCGTGTATGTCAAACACGTGAATGACATTCTTTGGACATGTGTCCAAGGTATCCCCATACCAAATTTCGGGTCATTCGGATTGAATCATAGGGCACAGGAGCCAAAAATGTATATTTTTTGTCCGAAAATAGCCCAAAAGCCATATTCTACACATTTTTGGATTGATTTATGTCAAAGGCGAGGGTAACACTCTTTGGACATGTGTCCAAGGGATCCCCATACTGAATTTCAGGTCATTCGACTTTAGTATTAGGGCACAGGAGTCAAAAATGTACATTTTTTGTCCGAAAATAGTAAAGCCCTATTTTACACAATTTTAAAGTGTATGTCAAAAGCTTGGATCGCGTTCTGTAGAAATGTCTTAAAGGTATTCCCATACTAAGTTTCAGGTCATTTGGTTTTAGTACCAGGGCTCCAGGTCCCAAAATGTATATTTTTTGCCTGAAAATGGCAAAAAATCCAAATAAAACAATTTTAAAAGCCTGTTAAAAAAAATGAAAAAAAAAAAACTCCTGGGGGTATTTGCCCACTACCTTCATGCCGAATTTCATGTTATTTGGCCCAAAAATGGCAGAGTTGAATCAATTTAAAGAAATGGCAGGAGAGGGAGAAGAAGAAACATGAGAGAAAGCAATATGTCTTCACCACTTTGTGGTGAAGCCATAAATATCATTCAGATATGGTTAAAGAACAGTGAAGTCTGTTTGATTTAGTTGATTGATTTTGATTTGTACACCAGCTCATTATGTACCTTTGTCCTTTCTTCTTCTTATTATTATTACTTTGTTTTATTGTTTCCTTTTATGTGTGAGGAGAGGGCTGACATAAGTTTCATAACTTTTTGCCCAATCCTCAAAAAATAAATGTGAATAAAATAAAAATAAACAGTGAAGTCAATGAATAAATAAATAAAAGCTCTTAGTGTATCACATTGTAAAAAAACAACTTCATGAATGCATCCAATGGGATGAAAAGAGCTCTTACTAGTCTTAGTCACGTACACACTTTTACATAATGCAATGGAACAAAAAGCAGACAAATAAGCTGTGTTGCTATACGTTCATGGTGTTTAGCCTTATGATGACAAAACTGTCGTTACGTTCAGCCTTAAAACACTTTAAAGACCGTGGCTTGGCAAAAGAGCATATTCAATCTGATGTTTCTGGTTTTGTTTGTTTGTTTGTTTGTTTCGCAATACCGGTAAACCGCCTTTAGGCGTAACACACCAGTTTTGTACATGTACGTACATGTAACGTTACAAGCTACGTAAGACCAGACTGTAAAGTTTTGAGCCACTCACACCGGGGAGGTCCCCTACTCTTTTCGATAAGTGGGTTTGGCTCTCCCCAAACACGGGAACTCCATTTAACATCCTATCCGAGGGACGTCCCTAACCGAAGCTAGGTACTCATTTCCACCTGAGTGAAGTCGAGGAAAGTCGTGTAAAGTGCCTTTCCCAAGAGCTCAAGATCAATAATAATGACATGGGCAGGATTCGAACCCGCGACCTCTTGGGTGTGAGCCGAACGCGCAACCGACTGCGCCACACGACCCCGAACTGGACCAAATTGCCAGTGAGAATTTATACGAAAACTATGGCGTCAACAAATAAAATCATCATGGCACAGCACCCCTATTACTCACGTTAGAACTAAGAAAATCTTCAAGCAGATATCAACAATGAAGGTTGTTAAATGTTTTTGTTTTACGGACAGGCTTATCTCAGAGCTATCTTCCATTGTCCACAGTCAGAAAACGGCAAATCTGGCCACACGTCTGCTTTAAAAAAATTTTTAATGCCTGCCAATGGGCGTAGGCCAGCGACGCTGGCAAACTGTCTAGTACACAAAAAAAATCTTACCATTAATGTTTATCTAGTACCGACAGAAACATACCTTTCTGTTTCTAGTGAGTCAGAATAGCTTCAGTTGTCACTTTCTTACAGGAACGTTCGATCGGGTACCACCTTTTGTTGTTGTTGTTCTTGTAGGGTGTGTCCTTCCTTCGGTAGCTGATCCGCAATGCCGCGTGACAAACTACCCAAGATTACTCTCACGTGGAGTTGATTGTCTGAAGTTGGCTATTTGAATAACATTCACATAGATGATCATGATGAAAATTCTAATCATGATGCAGGTCGTGAGATGCCTGATTACTTGTTTTCTTCATACCTGTACCCGGTACTAAGAAAATGGATTTTTTTCTAAGAAAAGAATTATTAATATTTGATAGTGCCTGGCCTGCTATCGTCAGGGGAACAAGGTACCAGCAGCTGGCATAAGGCTGTTTATTAGTGTATTTGTTGATAAATATTTTCTGTTTGAACAATGCAATAATCACAATGATCTGATAAATATAAAATACAACACGGGGTATTCCGTATCGCCCGAGGTACAAGCCCGACCGCGCGTCGGATCGCCCGACGGCTGAAGGGAGATCCGATCCGCGGGAGGGCTGGGACCGAGGGTGATGCGGAATACACCGTGTTGTATTTCATTTATGTCATACCCACCTAAGAAAAGACGCCTTTCAATGCGAAATGAGCAAAAAGTTGGTGTCCCTAAACCCAAAAGATGTAACAACATCAATTCCAATGTCCGAATTTTGCATTCGAATTTTCGAAAGCGTTGCACCCGTTTCGGGTGAAACGCGTTCGACTCGTTCTCTGGAACATTTGGAAGGCCCGGGCCGTACGCGTTAAGAACCCCCGGGCCGTACCGCTAGTTATCACACGGGCCGGAACACCCGTATCGAACGTAATCGCAGCACAGGTAGGACATAATAACCTTTATGGGAAAGTAGAAACTTGGGTCCAACTGGAAACTGCAATTTGGAACATAAAAACTAGAGGTGCTCACTCAAGAAACAGAAATGAATGGGCACTATGAAGATCAGTGACTAAAATGTTGACTGAATTTTTTTTCAAGCCCTAACAACTGCATTGGCACCTTTCATGAGACCTCAAAAGGAGCTTAGCGGCTTGTTATGGTACTGCAACAGAATTTCCGGTTATGATATCGACCCAAAAAACAGGATGTAGTCTGAAATAACCATAATGATAACTAGAATTCATATCTCCATGAAATGTTTTGTAAGTTTATACATGGTGATGACCACTTGTAAATGGCTTACAATCCTGCTCATGAGCACAATTTTTAAGGAAAATATTCACATGGCCCCTACCTAGCAACATGCAATGCACTGGTGAAATCCTTATCATTTGGCATGGACAAGGTATGAAATCAAAACCGGAAGTTCCACTGCAGTACCAAGGAAAGCAACCTGGGGGTCCAAAATCTCATCATTTTCAATTTTTGCCACACCCTACCAACGCATCAAGTATGAAACCAAACCATCCAGCTATTCTTAAGTTATCTTGTTGACTGACAGATCCAATGACAAATGCAACTGAAAATATAACCTTCTTGGTGAAGGTATTTAGAGAGACCTTCCACCAACAAACATACCTGTTCTTTTATCTATACTATACTATCTACATCTATATTATAAAATGTAATCCCATATTTGCCTAATTCCCTGCCATTTCAAATTTAGAGTGATCGGTGTCAAGACAAGTATTTCAAAACTTGCTGTTTCAAGGTCACATTATCGGTGACTCTCAATCAGTTTCAGTGCCCGTCACGCCCCCCTCCCCTATTCTGAGTCTTTCTTCATCATATCTCCTACATGAGATCCTCAAGATCACTGTTATAACCCAGCCAGCTTGGGAACATCCTTGCCACCCGGAATTCTGTCAAAGAGTCATGGCACCTCTTGGGTGGAACCAGCCTGCGCTTGGCTGCCTTTCCAACGGACACCCAGGAGTCAGTCTCTGGCTGGTATTCGTAGACATATAACTTGGACTGCGGATTTCTTTCCTCCCAAAAGCGTCTGCAGCCACGTACGATGTGTACAGTGAAGAGGTACAGAGTCTCCCTATGTGTCATCAGGGTTGCTTGGAGAGTCCCTCCGTATGTTGTCGGTATCCCATTGTTGTAGACAAAGGACTTGCCATTCCCAGTGCGCTTCCACACGCCGTCCGCAGGGTTGTACGCCTCTACATAAGTGGGTAAACTGTCTCTGTAAACTGAGAATTCCCGGTTCACACAGTAGATGCTGCCCCGATACGTGACGGCCTGCAGAAACTTTGGAGGTTCGACCATGTCTGCGATCTTGTCCCACCTGTTCTCAGTAGTACTGAAGCTGCAGCAGCCTTCCTTTCTCATGACGTAGATGTTGTTGCCGAGAGCCACAGCGTAGAGTGGCCAGGACACGGGGTAAGGGAAGGGCGGTATGGATGTCCACTCGTCACGGCTGGGGTCGTACCTCTCTGCCATTCCTTTCTCATTATCACGACCAATAGCATAGATGTACCCCTTAAGGAACACGAGTTCATACCTGTGCGACAAAGATTAAGAAAAGTTACCAACACAGAGTCACCAACAAATGAACTATCCTTTTTCATGTTTTCACTATACTATGAGTGTCCTTAGCCACTGAAGTATTTGCATGGAGATTAGAAAATAATGTTGCTTCTGAAGGATTTCAACCCACATCAACACTTATGAAAGCAGCAGCTTGAAAAAAAAAACACCTACCAGGCCGTCTTCGCAATCATCTCACGTTTTGGCTCCCAGGTGGCCAGCAGGTGGTTGTACAGGTAGAATTTCCTCTCCCTGTTGGTCCTCGATTCCTGACCACTGGTATCAATGTCCGTTGCCAGGTACAGGTCACCATCAGGGGTGGCGGCCATAGACAGCATAGAGTAATCTCTGGGTATGCCTTTAGGTAGATCAATAGCATACGCTGCGCCTGTGGCAGGGTTGTAGCAAGGAACATACGGGTGGCCATCAATGTCGTCGAAATAACATTTTAGGATGATCTGCATTTCGGTTCGCTTCTGCCCCAGCCGTTGGGTTGTGTTTTCGCTGTAGACTAAGGTACCGCCAGATGACGACAGATGCCTACTCTCCATTTCTTCACGCTGTTTTGAGCTGATGAAGGGTTGGTGTAGTGTTTTGCAAAGTGCAGGGAGGTGCTGCGAGCGCTCTGATTGGTTGAAATCGATCCATCTTAGAGCGGCTTGGACGACATCGTCTTCTGATTGGGTGATGAGATCGTCACTTTCTAGCAGAGACTGGAGCTGGGACAGAGACAGCTGGAGAAAGGAGGGTTGTAGCACCGCCTCGTTGAACCTGGGAAAGTTACATGTTTACAAGCGATTGGTTTAATCACATTAAAGCACACAAAAGTTGTGATTGCATTTTCTTCCTGAAGTTATTCCTGTTTAGAAAAAAAGCAATCAACTAGAAAGGTAACATTTGCAAAATAATGTTTACCTTCGCATAAGGTCTGCTCTGTTAATTCTTAATCAAATACATTCATATATATATATGGTCAGACAGGAGTATAAATCCCTCCTACTATAAAATTGCAACATTACATAACCCAACACCAGTTACCATGGTGACAGACGTCAACAAATCAGGTCATTGGTCAGGTCAGAGGTCAGTGTTTGGAACGGGATAAGATGAAGAAACGTAGCAAAAACAATATGTTTTCCTTCGGTGAACATGACTAGAAAGGTAACATTTTCAAAACAAATGCATAATGTTTACCTTCACACTAACAAACTAGAGCTCTGTTTATTCTTGCTCAAGCACATTCATACATATGGTGACCAGCCTCTCCAACTTGCTACATAATGAACAAAACCCCCCCCAGGGTGTCTGCTACAGCACCAGTTACCATGGTGACAGCAGTCGAGTCCAGGTCATTGACCTTCTTTGATGGAGAAGAAACAGAGCAAAAACAATATTATTTCCTTCTGCAAAGGTAAACATAATAATTATAGTTCTTAGCTCTAGGGAAAAAAATGTTGTGTTTCCTGATTCCCAACTTTGTTTAACTGTATTGTATAAGTTGGACCCCTTTATTGATATCACTGAAGTCTAAAAATAAAAGAAAAAGATGATACCTACAGTACCTACCTACCGACCCTAATTTTTTTCAGGACTGAAACAGGAAACACACCACTTTTTTTCCTAGGACTTATTGCAAAATGTAGGTAACAGCTATTAAGTCTAACCTGGATGCGATGTATCTCTCACTGTCCTCCACCAGGTCCGAGTCCCCCTGCATGTCAGCATACATCAGGACATCAGCACAGTTAGACACATCCAGATGCTCCTTCATGTATTCTGCTGCCTGACGGCATACAAAACCCACCTAGAGGCAAATAAACATGATCACACTAACAGACCATTCTGCACCAATCAGTTTTGTGTGTGTGTGTCTGCACATTTGTTGTCAGCATAACTTAAGAACGCCTTAATGGATTGTAATGATATTTGGCATGTTGGTAGATGTTAGGAAGGCAAATGTCATGGTCAAATATGGGCCTAGTGGTGGCTGACCTTGGTACTGCAGCAGAACTTCTGGTTTTGTAAGGCAGGGAAAACAGATGTGCCGGTTATGCAACAAAACACTAGCGGTTCTCCCTCTGGAATAGGCTGACCTATTTCAGGCAAAAGGTGCTACTGTATTAGCTGTGTGTTTGAAAACAAAAGCCTGTGTTATTTAAAATTTTGTTCTGTACTGTAGTATACTGTGTAAAAACATTTACAAAAACTCATATATTTCATGGAGGTCTGAGATCTCCGAATTCTTGTTTTTTCTTTGAGAACAGGCGATAATCAATACATGCACTGATTGATGTCAGTGTAGCCTTACCTGCAGTAGTCCGGCTGCAGACATCACGGCCTGCACCTGGTCTTCCTCCGTCTCCAGGCAACCAGTGTAGGCGTAGTCCAAAATGGTTGCCATGGCAACCTCACTGACATCCCGGATGGTGATCCTGTCCTGTCTGGCCTCGGCGTAGCTGCTGGTGAACATGGCACGGAAGTACGGACTGCAGGAGGCCAGGACAGCACGGTGACAGGGGAAACTGGGGAGGTCAATATTATAACATTACTGCTGGTGAACATGGCACGGTGACAGGGGAAACTGGGGAGGTCAATATTATAACATTACTGCTGGTGAACATGGCACGGTGACAGGGGAAACTGGGGAGGTCAATATTATAACATTACTGTTGGTGAACATGGCACGGAAGTAGGGACTGCAGGACGGCACGGTGGCAGGGGAAACTGGGGAAGAAATTATTATAACATTAGAAAGGTAACATTTGCAAAGCAAATGCATAATGTTTACTTTGGCATAGGTCTGCTCTGTTAATTATTTACACAAATACATTCATATATATGGTCAGACAGGAGTATAAACTCCCTCCTACTATAAAATTGTAACATTATGTAACCCAACACCAGTTACTAGTACCATGGTGACAGATATCAACAAATCATGTTATTGGTCAGGTCAATGTTTGGAAAAGAAGAGAAAACTGAGCAAAAACGATATGTTTTCCTTCGGTAAACATAATAACACTACAACGGAACAATTTACTGCTTCTGCCTCAGGTGTTTTGCTGAGGATTGTACAATTTTTAGCATTACTGGATGTTTGGAAGTCCTGATAAAAAAATTATGTTACAAACTATGTTAAGTCAACTAAATAGTCTCTCGATCATTTAATGTGGAAAAGCGTACTCTTGTGATCTTTAGTGTTGCAATTATCTAAATGTAACATCAGGTACAGGTAACAGAGGTTTAGATACAGGCCTTATATTATGTACAAGTAATGTTACGTGTACCTGTACCTGAACAGTTTGACAAAGTAGCACATAGTCTGCAATGATAATGGAAACATGCATAAAAAGTTTAAAGAATGCGTCCTTCGACGTCAGGTATGCTTTTAAAAAGTTCTCAGATCACAAATGGTTCCGATTTCAAAGCAAATAAATTTATGGACACAAATTATGTACCAGTATTTCATCTCTTTAATTTTGTGGCAGAAATAAAATGGTATTTCAGATCTGTACCTAGGGCCATGTTGATTTGATAATATGGATGACATCGTAGATGAGAACCCCAGAACTGATGCGAGCGTGCGAGCGTGCGAATAATAAGGCAAAAAAAAGGTTCATTATGAAACCTACGTGGTCATGAAGGTTGAACAAATGACACAGAGTATGGCGAATAATCTAATCTTCAAAATCAAATTCATTTCTTTACACGTTCATCGTTTTCGTTTGATTTTGGCATCCTATGACATAATAATTTGGTATCATTTTCCAATATTTTTTTTTGGCAACCTTCGGCATATATTTGCTCATTATGCTGTTTTGTACAATTTAAAGTATTATTTGGTTTTGAAAACTTTTTTGGGGGGAGAGGGGACGTCCGAAAATTGATGCGCGCACAGATGACATCCATATAATCAAATCAACATGAAACTTCTTGTTGAAAAGGGTAGACACAACCACATTCCTCTGCAACAAAGAATTTGTCATTACTGTAACCTAAATGAGATTGAAGACGAGACTCACACTCGTGAGAGTCATTTAATCATAGAGTACAGTCCACAATAAAAATTTTATTGTGGACTCTATGTAATAATGAGATAAAGATTATCTTTAATTGTAAGATTATTTCCCTAGTTTTAGATTTTTAGATAGAAAGGAAAAATTCACTCTCCTCATGAAACTCGATAAATTATCCTCGTACTATAGTATAAGCTCCATCTGTTCTTACATTTTACAACTGTCTTTAAGAAGCGAGAAGAAGCAGAACCTATACATATGTAGTTTTACTATAGATATATTTTAGTCTACCATCGCTATGACCATGACCTGTACTTAGTTCGCAATGAGCAAAACTGTATAATAAAAGTCTTTCATTCATTCATGATGTTTTTCGCGGTTTCCCGCCAGCCCCCCTCTCAAATAAAATTTCTGACTGACTGACCTCTTCCCCTCCACCTCCAGAACCACGTCAGTCAGTTCTGCCTCCTTCCTCAGACTGTTCAGTTCGCGAAGAACCGCGCTGGGATGCTCAGGGTCTGTTACGTTCATAATTAGCGATGTTTTAGAGACCTAGATCGAAGATGCAAAATTGATAGTTATCTACTTACCTTTCAGATAACTACAGTTATCCGAGCATCGTAAGAATATATGGCGTTCTCATTTAGGACGCTAGGCGGCAGCACTTTACAGTCAAGAATAGAAGAAAGAATACCCAGAATGCCCCATTCAGCCTCGGTTTCGTTCTCTCTCATGTGTAGCGAGCTAAGGGTTAACCTCAGCGAACACTGGGATGGGAAAGAACTGGGGTGGGACATATATTCTTACGATGCTCGGATAACTGTAGTTATCTGAAAGGTAAGTAGATAACTATCAATTATCCATCGCATCTCCAGAATATATGGCGACTTTAAAGATGTGAGATGAGGTAAAAAAGTCTCACCTAATAAGGAAAAGATCCTGGAGTTGACACTACAGGAAACCCTGCTTCCCCAATACACCAAAGGCATAGATTCCGGTCCCCTGGCACAAGTCCAGGTCCGCCAACTTTACAGCACAGGAAACAATTTGGGGTATTCTCCTTCAGAGCCATACTACCGTCCCATGGAGGATAGTATTGCCCTACCAATATCAGAGTCCTCTACTGGACGATGATAAAACGTTTCAAAGGTTACTGCAGAGGACCAATCTGCTGAGCGGATTACCTCTGTTAAAGACATTCCCTTACCAAGGGCAGCAGAGGTGGCAGCACCTCTGTGAGAATGAGGCTTAAAGATACTTGTGTCTATACCAGCCTCCTTCATTACCAACTTCAACCACCTACCAAGGGTGGCTGATCCTACAGCTTTTTCAGTCCTAAAGGACAGAAAGAACTCCTTGGGCCGATTAACATATTGAGTCCTGTTAAGGTAGGCCTGA